>NC_037687.1:19780672-19795687 GCF_003255815.1 Theropithecus gelada | reverse complement strand
AAAAAAAAAAAAAAAAAAAAAAAAAAAAAGATTCCAGACATTGTATAGAAGAACACTGTGAAACTTCCTGCCCTGTTCTGTTTCACTCTGACCACCGGCGCATGCAGCCCCTGTCACGTACCCCCTGGTTGCTCAAATCAATCACTGGCCGAGGCAGCCCCTTAGGAGGCTTAGGCCTGCCCTTGGAGCATCCCTGTGGGGGACTCTGGCCAGACTGAGTGAGGCCATCCAAAGAGCGCTCCCAGGTAGGCAATTGCCCCAGTGGAATGCCTCCCCAGAGCAGAGGATTGACACAGTGGCTGAACACCGGGAAGGAACTGGCACTTGGAGTCCAGACATCTGAAACTCGGTAAGACTAGTCTTTGGAACTTGCCCACTTCATTTGAGTGGAAGCGTGGCCTGATCACCCATGGCGTGCCTTTATTGACACTTTGGTGCCTTCTCTATTTGAGTAGAAGCTTAGCCTGATCATCCACGGTGGGCCTGGACCGGCACTTTGGTTTTTGTTTTTGACTTGACTTGGATTGCTTGATACTTTCATTTTGGTTTTGACCTGGCTTGGGTTTCTGGATACTCTGATTTTGGTTTTGATTTTGGTTTGGTGTAAACTGCAGAAATGTGTGTGTGCCCTTTTTACTTGTTTTTTGTTTTCTGGTGTGTGTGTGGTGTGAGCGTGGTGTATTGTCTCGAAGAAGCATGGGTCAGGCACAAATAAGCCCACCCCACTAGGAACTATGTTAAAAAAAATTCCAAGAAAGGGAAAAAAGGGGGGAGGCAGGGTTTATATAAAAGAATTTTATATGGTAAATTCTTGTCCTGAAATAAATTACTGGTTGTTTAAAGAAAAAAATGTTTGTAATAAGTCAGAAAGTTGAGACATGTCAAAAAATTGTCTATGGCCGGGCGCGGTAATTACACGCCTGTAATCCCGGCACTTTGGGAGGCCAAGGCAGGCGGATCACGAGGTCAGGAGATCGAGACCATCCTGGTTAACACAGTGAAACCCCATCTCTACTAAAAATACAAAAAATTAGCCAGGCGTGGTGGCAGGCGCCTGTAGTCCCAGCTACCCGGGAGGCTGAGGCAGGAGAATGGTGTGAACCCGGGATGCAGAGCTTGCAGTGAGCGATCTCGCCACCTCACTCCAGCCTGGGCGACAGAAAAAAAAAAATTGTCTGCAAAAGTCGTAAAAGAAAAAAAGTTATAAAAAAAATTTATGCAAAAAAGTTGTAAAATTTAAAAGTAATAAGGCCTCGTGAGTACTATTGAAGAAACAGTTTATGTGCAAGCTGTATAAACAAAGCAAAATATACCTATGGTAAAAAGATTATAAGTAGGCATAAAAATGTGGATTTTTACCTACATTAAAAGGTTAAAAAAATTATTGCTTTAAAAGTTTAAGCAAGTTTGAAAACATTAATTGTAAAGAAAATTCTGTGTTAAACATATTAGCTAAAGTTAAAAAGGTATCATCCAATTTTTCTGTGAACTGGACATTAAAGTAAAAATGCAACAGGTTTTTCTTAAAGCATCAACCTGCTCTGACAAAAATTATAAAAGGTTAAAAAGAGTCTATAAAATCTTACCTTGTGGTCAAACATTAAAAATTGGATAAATATATCTACAAGGTTTTATTAAAATTAAATTTAACATTAATAACACATTAATATAAAGGTAAAATTTAGCTTATCTGGTATAAAAATCATACAAAAAGCATTATTAAATATAAAATGGTGTTTAGCTTTTTTGGGCTAAAAACTAATAAAAATAGGTGATAAAACATTCATTTTACTAGAGGATCATAGAAGTTAAAGACTTAAAACAAACTTTGACAATTATGACAACATACCAAGATGCAAATGCCTGGTTGAAATGGATCAAATATTCCATCTGCACATTAAACAAAAGCAATTGTTATGCTTGTGCACACGGCAGGCCAGAGGCCCTGATTGTCCCCCTTCCACTAAGGTGGTCCTCCAGTCAACCAGGCATGGGCTACATGGTAGCTCTTTTCCAGGATTCTACAGTCTGGAGTAATAAGTCATGCCAGGTTCTCTCTGCTGTATCTCCATGTCCCTGTGGTCAGCCCCTGAGGGCCATCCAGCTTCCAGACACTAAATTCACTTCCTGTCTCTCACCGCAGTGAGGAAACTTAGCATTCCTTGGAGACCTGAAGGGATGCAGTGAGCTTAAGAATTTTCAAGAGCTTATAAATCAGTCAGCCCTTGTTCATCCCTGAGCGATGTGTGGTGGTATTGTAGTGGACCTTTAATGGGCACTCTGCCGAATAACTAGAGTGGCACTTGTGCTTTAGTCCATTTGGCTATCCCTTTCACCTTGGCATTTCATCAACCAGAGGATAAATAAATAAATAAATAATAAGACATTGTAAAGCGAGAGAAGCCCCTTATAGGTCTTTCAACTCTCACATCTATTTAGATGTAATTGGAGCCCTGCAATGAATACCAGATCAATTTAAAACTTGAAATCAAATAGAATTCCTTCTCAGATGAGATTCTCTGGAAAAATTAACCTGCATCTTGAGAACATGTCTTTAAAGGTGTTGGGAGCAAGTCATAAACAAAACGTGGCCATAAACAAAATCTCTGCAGTCCTGTAACATGTCCGTAATGGCCGTAACGCCCAAGCTGGAAGGTTGTAGGTTTACAGGAATGAGGGCAAGGAACACCTGGCCTGCCCAGGGCGGAAAACTGCTTAAAGGCATTCTTTTTTTTTTTTTGAGACGGAGTCTCGCTCTGTCGCCCAGACTGGAGTGCAGTGGCGGGATCTCAGCTCACTGCAAGCTCCGCCTCCCGGGTTTACGCTATTCTCCTGCCTCAGCCTCCCGAGTAGCTGGGACTAGAGGCGCCAGCCACCTCACCCGGCTAGTTTTTTGTATTTTTTAGTAGAGACGGGGTTTCACCGTGTTAGCCAGGATGGTCTCGATCTCCTGACCTCGTGATCCGCCCGTCTCGGCCTCCCAAAGTGCTAGGATTACAGGCTTGAGCCACCGCGCCCGGCCTTAAAGGCATTCTTAAGCCACAAACAGAAACCTGAGCCATCTGTGTCTTAAGGGCGTGTTTCTGCTGCAATTAATTCAGCCCATCCCTTTGTTTCCCTTAAGGGATACTTTTAGTTAATTTAATATCTATAGAAACAATGCTAATGACTGGTTTGCTGTTAATAAATATGTGGGTAAATCTCTGTTTTGGGCTCTCAGCTCTGAAGGCTGTGAGACCCCTGACTTCCCACTTCACACCTCTATATTTCTGTGTGTGTATCTTTAATTCCTCTAGCGCCCCTGGGTTAGGGTCTCCCCGACCAAGCTGGTCTCGGCAAAAGGTGTTAGTACCACATGATTACCTGCTGGCATGACATCAACTGGCAGAAAAAGACAGAAAAAGCCCACCTATTTCCATCCTTTGAAACAGAAGAGATTCAGGGAACAATGAACTGCTCCATGAAGACAGAAATATAAGTTTCTCCTTTCCTGTCCTCAGGTGCTCTCCCTGCCACAGACACCAGCAATTTCCAGTAATGGAATTATGGGCCACACTGACCTGTCTGTACCAAACCCAAACAGAACTGCCCCTGTGACCACCCTTTAGTGCAAAGGTAGAACTTAACTCTCATGAATGTATTTTGAAGCCCTCACACCTGATTCTGGTCTCACCTGAACAGTCACATGAGGCCCTTCACTAAAATAACATGGATGCTTCCACGCAGAATAAACAGAAGCTGTGGGGAGGGAACAAGAGATTTCTGCAAATTGGCCATGTGATCCTAATGAGAAGCCTGGGCTGATCACCACCAAGATAAGCACTGCCTCTCAAGCTCTAACGAGCTTATGAATCACTTGGTAATTTTGGCTCCACTTTATGTAATGTGATTCTGCAGGTTTGAAAACGGTCCATGAATGGGTGTTTTAAACAAGTTTCCTGTCAATGCTGATGTTGCTTCCCCTTGGCTCATTATTAGCATTAGTGAAGCAGGCACAGCACAGGGTCCCTTACACTTGAAACTAGGCCTCATAAAACTTAGAAACTAGGCCTCATAAAACTTAAAAAAATTAACACCAGGTGGCCCTCGATAGGGTCCCACCCTGCCTCGATAAGGTCCCACCCTGCCTCGATAGGGTCCCACCCTGCCAGTTCCGGGAAACAACCTCATGGGGTCCCACCCTGCCTCGAAGTTCCCGGAATCAACAACTCCAGGAAAGAACCTCATAAGGTCCTGCTCTAACCAATTAGAACAAGACACCTTGCTCAGGCCATAGCTAGACCCAATCATTTTGCGCCTTAAGCTTTGTTTGAATTTCGCGCCATAAGCTGTGTTTGAACTTGTGTTTGCCTATATAAACAGCCTGTAACAAGCAGTCGGGGTCCCAGGGCCAACTTAGAGCTTGGGACCCTAGCGCGCTAGTAATAAATAACTCTCTGCTGTGAATCTCGTGTCAGGTGATCCTTCGCAGCGACCCCTGCCCAGGAGGGAATCGACAGTTCGGTTCCAACACACTCAGCACTCTTGTCACAACCAAATACTTCTGATACAAATAGGGACAACCCATCTCCATCCTAAAGTTTTATATTCTTTGCTGGCTCTTTAAAGTTTACAGAGGAACTGAAGGCAGCAATGTCAAAATAAGTCTATTTAAAAAACAACATGTACACATATACTAATGCAATGTTTATTAAGCAGGTACTTTGTGCTCAAGAGAATGATACAGAGCACTTTGCTGGGCATAACACATTATGTGATTTAATTTTCATAACACCCTGAAAGCTGGTACTAAGGATTTAATACATTTTAGGATTTAGGTAAAGGGCCCAGCATTTTTATCTCTTCTTCTGTTTCTCTGTCATCAACTTTTTTTTAAACACTGTAAAGAATAAAAGCAAAATATAGAAAGATGAAAGAGAAAGGAAGAGTTTAAGGTAATTTAGAGAAAATTTTATTGTTTTTTTTTTTTTTTTGAGACGGAGTCTGGCTCTGTTGCCCAGGCTGGAGTGCAGTGGCCGGATCTCAGCTCACTGCAAGCCCCGCCTCCCGGGTTCACGCCATTCTCCTGCCTCAGCCTCCCGAGTAGCTGGGAGTACAGGCGCCCGCCACCTCACCCGGCTAATTTTTTTTGTATTTTTAGTAGAGACGGGGTTTCACCATGTTAGCCAGGATGGTCTCGATCTCCTGACCTCGTGATCCGCCCGTCTCGGCCTCCCAAAGTGCTGGGATTACAGGCTTGAGCCACCGCGCCCGGCCCAGAAAATTTTATTGTTTACATTTACTTTTCTGTGACTTGTGGAGCAGCTACTGGATCTGCAGGAATAGAAAAAAAGTTGCCTAACAGAATGTCTCTGTAAGCACTGGTTTTAACAGAAAATTTAAAGAACTAAGACCCTAAAATACGTACTTTATTTTTCCCATTCATCTGCTTTTGGAAGTCAGGAAATTGTGAGCACCAGCTCTAGAAAGGCAGGAGGATTCAGCAGCCAAAACTCTGATCTCTTCTAATCAGTTCTGTGAGGCAAGACTCCAGGGTAGGGTCAGACCTAAAGAAAGCCTCCAAAAAGTGTGAATCTGACCAGGTCTCACGCAGTGTGAGGACCTTATGTAGAATTCTGTTCTCTATGCAACTGGGGTACTTCCAGTTTTGTTTTTTCTAAGCTCACCTAAAAGAAACTTAAATCCCAGAGTTCCTATACTTTTAATCTTTTCTAGCTACTGCCCTGTCAACTTTATACTGTATACTAATCCACAATTTAAACAAATCCCTTAAGGTTTTCTAGGGTAGTTTTATTAGATAATCAATATGTACACTAAAGAAGGTTAAAAAAAATTGAAATTATACAGCTGGGTGCAGTGCCTTACATCTGTAATCCCAACACTTTGTGAAGCCAAGGAGGGTGGATCACGAGGTCAGGAGTTTAAGACCAGCCTGACTAAGATGGTGAAACCTCGCCTCTACTAAAAATACAAAAATTAGCTGGGCACAGTGGCCGGGGCCAGTAATCTCAGCTACTCGGGAGGCTGAGTCAGGAGAATCACTTGAACCTGAGTGGCAGGAATTGCAGTCAGCCGAGATCATGTCACTGCACTCATGCCTGGGTAACAGAGTAAGATTCTGCTAAAAAAAATAAAAATAAAAATAAATAAATAAAAAATTACAATAGCAATTATTCTGTTCACAAATATCCCTTAAGATGTAGACTTCAGGACAGGTGCGGTGGCTCACGCCTGTAATCCCAGCACTTTGGGAGGCCGAGGAAGGCGGATCACGAGGTCAGGAGATCAAGATCATCCTGGCTAACACAGTGAAATCTCTACTAAAAATACAAAAAATTAGCCCGGCGTGGTGGTGGGCGCCTGTAGTCCCAGCTACTCAGGAGGCTGAGGCAGGAGAATGGCATGAACCCGGGAGGCGGAGCTTGCAGTAACCCCAGATCACGCCACTACACTCAAGCCTGGATGACAAAGCCAGACTCCGTCTCAAAAAAAAAAAAAAAATCCACATGTGTACGTACACCAAACCAAAAATAAAAATAAAATCTAGCCGGGCGCGGTGGCTCAAGCCTGTAATCCCAGCACTTTGGGAGGCTGAGACGGGCGGATCACAAGGTCAGGCGATCGAGACCATCCTGGCTAACACGGTGAAACCCCGTCTCTACTAAAAAATACAAAAAAAAAAAACCTAGCCGGGCGAGGTGGCGGGCGTCTGTAGTCCCAGCTACTCGGGAGGCTGAGGCAGGAGAATGGCGTGAACCCGGGAGGCGGAGCTTGCAGTGAGCTGAGATCCGGCCACTGCACTCCAGTCTGGGCGACAAAAGCGAGACTCTGTCTCAACAAAAAGAAAAATAAATAAATAAATAAATAAATAAATAAAATCTAAAAGACAAAAAATAATTCCTGGGTGGAAGAGAGTGCAAGGTAGGTGAATGGACTGATTTTCACTACAGGTAGTGGCCCAGGTGGGGCTGTACTCTGATTGATTTCTGTGTGCATGCAGGCAGATGAGACTATAAACAGGCAGCCCAGATCCTAGGTTGGTGGAGAAAACAGGTTGCTGCTGCAGATTTGGTGTCTGGGGATGGAGATATGCCAGGAGACTTACAGAGACTTGTGGGTTCTTGACAAGAAACACAAGAAACGCTAGGACCAAAAATGCTGTGGTGAAGTTTCTGAGAGGGTGATGCCTAGTCCTGGGAGGAGCGTGGACACGTCAATGTCTTGTGTGTGTGTCTGTGAGTGGGTGAGAATACTGTGGTGATAGCTGCAATACAAGGGGGTCTTAAATCGGAACTCCTTTCCTCTAAGTTTTCAGTCCTCTGTCACCCTGGGAAAAGACCAGGAATCACAGAACAATGGGCAGTGTGGCAGCCTGTGTACTGGAGAGCAGAGATTCACAATCCCAAACACCCAGAGCTTTGTACTAGGCCGGGCCTCCATGATAACTTTTTTCTGGCACCATATCTGTAGAGTTTGCTGAACATCAAACAATTCTCCAACACCAACTCATTGTCTAACATTTGAATTCTAACCACCCAGAGTCATCACAGACCCTTGGTCCCACAACATTGTCCTCACTGCAGATGCCAGTCACAAACCCTAGGGGCCCATCTATTCTTTTGAATTAATGTTTGAAAACTGGGGACTCCTGAAATGCCCCTGAAATTCAATAATTTGGTAGAGCTATTCACAGAACTCAGTGAAACACTGTAGTTACGTTTACCGGTTTAATATATAAGATGCAGCCCAGGAAAAGCCAAATGGAAGAAATGCATACAACAAAGAAAAGAGATGGCGAAAGATGAAATACATAGATAATCATGGAAAATATCTGTGATTAATAAAATTCTCCATTTGTTGTGTACTCCAGAAACAGGTTATGGAAAGAAACACCCTTCCCATTATGACTTAGATGGTGCTGTCTTTTCTCACCTATCACACAGCCAGACACACACTCTGCACATTTTCTCCTTTTTCTCATTAGAAAAATCAGCTGAATTTGTCTTCAGTGGTCATATTTCTTTTTTTTTTCTTTTCTTTTTTTTCTTTTCTTTTTTTTCTTTTTGTGATTAAGTCTCACTCTGCTGCCCAGGCTGGAGTGCAGTGGCGCCATCTCGACTCACTGCTCACTGCAACCTTCACCTCCCAGGTTCAAGCAATACTCCTGCCTCAGCCTCCCGAGTAGCTGGCATTATAGGCGCCCACCACGATACTCGGCTAATTTTTTTTTTTTTTTTTTTTGAGACGGAGTCTCGCTGTGTCGCCCAGGCTGGAGTGCAGTGGCCGGATCTCAGCTCATTGCAAGCTCCGCCTCCCGGGTTTTTACGCCATTCTCCTGCCTCAGCCTCCCGAGTAGCTGGGACTACAGGCGCCCACCACCTCGCCCGGCTAGTTTTTTTGTATTTTTTAGTAGAGACGGGGTTTCACCGTGTTAGCCAGGATGGTCTCGAACTCCTGACCTCGTGATCCGCCCGTCTCGGCCTCCCAAAGTGCTGGGATTACAGGCTTGAGCCACCGCGCCCGGCCGGCTAATTTTTGTATTTTTAGTAGATACCGTGTTTCACCATGCGGCCCAGGCTGTTCTCGAACTCCTGACCTCAGGTGATCGGCCTGCCTAGGCCTCCCAAGGTGCTGGGATTACAAGCATGAGCCCCCGTGCCTGGCCTAAAATAAAATATTTATTAATCAAACTTTATTTTTCTCCCTCCCTCAGGCTCCCGAACTTTGAGCTACCATCAGTCTAAGTCAACATACAACCCCATTTTACGACCCTCCTAAAAACATGCTGATTTCAGGGTAAGACATTCTCTGAGCTAAAATACGGCTTTTTCACCCTCCATTTGCCATTCCCCTCCCACCTTTTATCTAATCTTGTTTGCTCCTCTCTAGAAAAGAAAACCCTTTTCTGCCTACATTTTTGTAAGCCACAGAGAACTTATAATTAGTTGGTACTTTCTCCTGTTCCAATACTAATTCATTTTTTAATATAAATCTAACTTTTTTTATCTTAAAAAGTCTAAAAAGTGCCTCAAAACAATAGCTTTATTATCAGTAAGACCCTCCCAGTTTCCTTCCGCCTTAATCTTAACTGCATTTGCCTGTGGGGCCATAGCATTCCAGGGCTTTGTAGCTTCTCTCAAGATAAAGGCTCCTTCCATAGCTGGGGTGAGCAGGCTGGGACAATTGCAAGGGAGGCTCCCCAGAAAAAACTAACTGGGCCTTTAATAACCTCCTGTTGGCCTGGCGCGGTGGCGCAAGCCTGTAATCCCAGCACTTTGGGAGGCCAATGCGGGTGGATCACCTGAGGTTGGGAATTGGAGGCCAGCCTGACCAACATGGAGAAACCCCATCTCTAGTAAACACACATAATTAGGCGGGCGTGAAGGCGCATGCCTGTAATCCCAGTTACCCCAGAGGCTGAGGTAGGAGAATCCCTTGAACTAAGGAGGTAGAGGTTGTGGTGAGCCGAGATCACACCATTGCACTCCAGCCTGGGCAATAAGAGCTAAACTCCGTGTCAAAATAAAAAAAAATTTTTTTTAGGCCGGGCGCGGTGGCTCAAGCCTGTAATCCCAGCACTTTGGGAGGCCGAGACGGGCGGATCACGAGGTCAGGAGATCGAGACCATCCTGGCTAACACAGTGAAACCCCGTCTCTACTAAAAATACAAAAAACTAGCCGGGCGAGGTGGCGGGCGCCTGTAGTCCGAGCTACTCCGGAGGCTGAGGCAGGAGAATGGCGCAAACCCGGGAGGCGGAGCTTGCAGTGAGCTGAGATCCGGCCACTGCACTCCAGCCCGGGCTACAGAGCAAGACTCCGTCTCAAAAAAAAAAAAAAAAAAAAAAAATTTTTTTTAAAACCCTCCTTTTGCAGGCTTCATATTAGCCTTAGCTTGGAATTACCAGGTTCAAGCTTTAATTTCCGTGTCAGTGTTATTCACTTCGTTCTTGAAACTGTTTGAAAAATCCAGTGAAATTACTTAAACACAGTGTTTACATAAAGGAAGAAAATTTTAAGATTCCTACTTTTTTTTTTTTTTTTTTTTTTGAGAAGGAGTCTTGCTCTGTCCCGCATGCTGAAGCGCGATGGCGCGATCTCAGCTCACTTCAACCTCTTCCTCCTGGGTTCAACCAATTCTCATGCCTCACTCTCCCAAGTAACTGGGATTACAGGCGCCCGCCACCACACCTGGCTAATTTTTGTATTTTTAGTAGAGAGGGGGTTTCACCGTGCTGGCCAGGATGGTCTACAACTCCTGACCACGTGATCCGTCCGCCTAGGCCTCTCAAAGTGCTGGGATTACAGGTCTGACCCACCGCGCCCGACCAGGAAGGGGTTTTTAACCCCAAGGTAGTTTTTGGTTTTGTGTCCTTCCCCTATTGGCTGGGGTCAGACCGCACAATCTAAGCTGATCCCGGTTGCCTTAGACCCAAACTTTTTCCAAATAGGATAAACGCGCGATTTGCGAGAAACGGAAAAGGGGGAAGAAGGGGTAGGGTTGATTTACAACTTTTACAACTTCTGACCAGGAAGTTGAGTCTTTGAAGAGGAACTTAGTTTCTCTGACAACCCTTTGCCTCAAGTGATCCCTCCGCCTTCGCCTCCCAAAATGCTGGGATTACAGGCGTGAGCCACCGCGCCCGGCCCCATAAATTTTTAACAGGAGAAAAGAGAAACTGTGAACCCCAAGGACCACAGCTCTTCCCATTCGTGAACGCGCACCCCGAGTCAAGATCTCCCCTGATGACCTTCTCGTGGTTCCTGACAATCTGGGAGAGACCCGGAGCTGCGGGTGCAGAGCCGCTGCCCAGAGGGCGCCAGGCCAGGGCACAGTCACTGCGCAGGGAAGAGACAGGACGCCCCGGACTGGCTGACAGCGCCGCAGCCATCTTATGACTGGAGGGGACTGAGGCCGAGCTGGGCAAGGAGAACTCAGGGAGCAGACTGTGGAGCTGACTTCGGGGAGGCCTGAGTGCAGCCACAGCCACTTCCCATCAACCAGTCCCTCCCCTCTCTCAGGATGTCAAACCGGCACGCTCACCATTCCTAGGCTTCCAGGGAGTCCCGTCATCTTGGCTGTGGATTTCCCAATACCTGCAGGACACAGGGCCACAGAGGCTGCGCCTCTAAGAGCAGAGGACACACAGTAGTGAAGAAGAAACCTAGAGCTCCAGATGCAGCGAGAGACAAAGGCCGCGCCAAACCCGGAAGCCGTCCTCTTTGTGCCAGCTGCCTGCCTGATTGGACGGTTTCCAGCCCAGCGCCCCTGATTGGATAATGCTTAAGGCCCCGCCCACTCAGCCGCTGAGTGACAGAAGATGTGCAGATGCTGGGCTGAGGGATGAAAGCTGAAGCCTTTTCATGCAGGGCTTCCTCCCTGAGCTGAGCCAGGCCCACCCTAGAGTATGGGAAAGTTCTTTTTATTTTTATTTATTTATTTATTTATTTTTTTAGACGGAGTCTCTCTCTATCGCCCAGGCTGGAGTGCAGTGGCGCAATCTCGGCTCACTGCAAGCTCCGCCTCCCGGGTTCACGCCATTCTCCTGCCTCCGCCTCCCGTGTAGCTGGAACTACCGGCGCCCGCCACCGCACCCGGCTAGTTTTTTGTATTTTTAGTAGAGACGGGGTTTCACCGTGTTAGCCAGGATGGTCTCGATCTCCTGACCTCGTGATCCGCCCGTCTCGGCCTCCCAAAGTGCTGGGATTACAGGTGTGAGCCACTGCGCCCGGCCCGAGTATGGGAAAATTCTATATCTTTTTTACTCTCTTTTTCAATGTGTTCAAAAGGTGAACAGAAGTATTTTTCTGTCATATTAATAATACATAAAATTTTGGTTCAAGAGAAAATCAACTTTTACTTTGATAATAATGTATTCCCAATACTAAAGCTATTTTTAATAAAACCTTATACATAAATCAAATTTGTCACTTTTGACAGCTCGAGATTTACACATATATTTCATAATCTCTTGTAATTTTGTAACTTTTTATATTTTTATCTACATTCTTTTTATTTTTCTCAATTTGAAACAACCTTTAAGTAATTTCAGATTGTTACAGGAAATAGAAATCATTTAGAACCAGGCGCGGTGGCTCACACCTGTAATTCCAGGACTTTGGAAGTCCAAGGTGGGCGGATAACTTGAGGTCAGGAGTTCAAGACCAGCCTAGCCAACATGGTGAAAGCCCATTTCTACTAAAAATACAAAAAATTAGCTGGGTGTGCTGGTGCGCACACCTGTAGTCCCAGCTACTCCGGAGGCTGAGGCAGGGGAATCTCTTGAACCCAGGAGGCGGAGATTGTGTAACAGCCTAAGGGATTTACCTTGCCTTTTGTCTAGACAGAGCCCGTTCATCAAGACAGGGGAATTTGGCCGGGAGCGGTGGCTCACGCCTGTAATCCCAGCACTATGGGAGGCCGAGGCGGGAGGATCACGAGGTCAAGAGATTGAGACCATCCTGGCTAACACGGTGAAACCCCGTCTCTACTAAAAAAAAATACCGAAAAAAATTAGCCGGGCATGGCGGCAGGCGCCTGTAGTCCCAGCTAGGGGGGATGCTGAGGCAGGAGAATGGCGTGAACCCGGGAGGCGGAGCTTGCAGTGAGCTGAGATCCGGCCACTGCACTCCAGCCTGGGCGACAGAGCAAGACTCCGTCTCAAAAAAAAAGCGGGGGGAATTTGTGGAGGAAAAGTTAAATATTAATTTTGAACTCAATTGAACATGGACACAAACAATGAATGGTCACCAAGTCTCAGAACAGGTTGTATGACTCCCTCGAGGCATTAATCCAGTATTGTTTCAGAGAAATCTCCTTTTCAATCTATTCCTATATGTTAGTTATTGAAGAACAAGTTAACCTTTTTGTATTCCTTGAGCCCATTGGCAAAGGGCCCTCGTGACTGGGTCTCATGCCAAACATTTCAGCTCCATCAGGTCATTTATGTTCCTCTCCAAACTGGTTATTCTAGTTAGCAGTTCCTCTAACCTTTTATCAAGGTTCTTAACTTCTTCGAATTGGGTTGTAACATGTGTCTTTAGCTCAGCAGAGTTTGTTATTAACCATCTTCCAAAGCCTACATCTGTCAATTCATGCATCTCATCCTCTGTCCAGTTCTGCACCTTTCTGAAGAGACATTTTGATCATTTGGAAGAGAAGAGGCACTGTGGCCTTTCAACGATTTTTTGTTGATTCTTTCTCATCTTCGTGAATTTGTCTAGTTTCGATCTTTGAGGCTGCTTGACCCTTAGATTTTTTTTTTTTTTTTTTTTTTGACAGTCTCTCTGTCGCTCAGGCTGGAGTGCAGTGGCATGATCATGGCTCACTGCAAATTCTGCCTCCCAGGTTCAAATGATTCTCATGTCTCAGACTACCTAGTAGCTGGAACTACAGTCATGCACCACCACGCCTGGCTAATTTTGTATTTTTTAGTAGAGACGAGGTTTCACCATGTTAGCCAGGCTAGTCTCAAACTCCTGACCTCAAGTGCTCTGCTCCCCTCAGCCTCCCAAAGTATTGGGTTACGTGTGTGAGCCACCATGTGCGGCCTCGGATAAGGTTTTTGTGCGTACATTTTTTTCTTGTTGATGCTGTTGTTGCTTTCTGTTTGTTTTTCTTTCAATGGTCAGGTCCCTCTTCTGTAGGGCTGCTGCAGTTTGCTAGCGGTTCACTTCAGACCCTTTTCATCTGGTTCAGTCCTGTGCCTGGAGCTGTCACTCAAGGAGGTTGGAGAACAGCAAAGAGGAGTGCTGGCTCCTTCCTCTGCAATCTCTGACCTCAAGAGGCACCAAACTGATGCCGGTAGAATAGTTCGTGTATAGGGTGTCTGATGACCCCTGTTGAGGGGTCTCATCCAATTGGGTGGCACAGGGAGCAGAACCCACTTACTGAAGCACTTTGACTGTCCTTTGATGGGGGGGGATGTTTTGCTGGGGGGAAATCCACTCAACTGAGCTGCTGGATTTCCTCAGAACTAGCAGGAAGATAGGCTAAGTCTGGTGGTCCACAGAGACTAGAGCCACCCCTCCCCATGGGGCTCTTCTCTGATCTTTGTTATTTCTTTTCTTCTGCTGGGTTTGGGTTTGGCTTGTTCTTGTTTCTCTAGTTCTTTGAGGTATTATCTTAGATTGTTTACTTATGGTCTTTCAAACTTTTTGATGTGGGCACTTGATGCTGTGAACTTTCCTTTTAGCACCACTATTGCTATATCCCAGACATTTTGATAGATTGTGTCATTATTATCGTCCAACTCAAAGAATTTTTAAATTTCCATCTTGATTTCATACAACAATCATTCAGAAACAAGTTGATCCTAAATTTTATTTTTATTTAATTTCCATGTATTTATTTAATTTCCATGTATTTGCATGGTTTTCATGGTTCATTTGGAGTTAACTTTCACTTTTATTCCACTGTAGACTGAGAGAGCAGTTGACATAAATTTGATTGTCTTAAATTTATTGAGACTAGTTTTATGGCCTATCATATGTCTATCTTGGAGAATGTTCCATGTGCTGATGAATAAAATGTATATTCTGCGGTCGTTGGGTGGAATGTTCTGTAAATATTTGTCAAGTCCATTTGTTCTAGGGTATAATTTAAGTCCATTTTTTTGTTGTCATTGTTGACTTTCTGTCTTGATGACTTGTCTAGTGCTGTCAGCAGAGTATTGAAGTTCCCCATTGTGTTGCCATTTATCTCAGTTCTTAGGTCTAGTAGTAATTGTTTAATAAATTGGGAGTTCCAGTGTTAGGTGCATATATATTTAGAATTGTGATATTTTCCTGTTGGGCTAGTCCTCTTATCATTATAGAATGTCCCTCTTTGTCTTTTTTTTTTTTTTTTTTAACTGTTTTTGCTTTAATGTCTATTTTGTCTGATGTAACAATGGCTACTACTGCTTGCTTTTGGGGTACATTTGCCTGTACTATTTTTTCCCAACCCTTTACCTTAACTTCATGTGAGTTTTTATGTGTTGGGTGAGTCTCTTTTTTTTTTTTTTTTTTTTTTTTTTT
>NC_037687.1:19776715-19780573 GCF_003255815.1 Theropithecus gelada | reverse complement strand
TTTTTGAGACAGAGTCTCGCTCTGCCGCCCAGGCTGGAGTGCAGTGGCGTGATCTTGGCTCACTGCAAGCTCCGCCTCCCGGGTTCACGCCATTCTCCTGCCTCAGCCTCCCGAGTAGCTGGGACTACAGGCGCCCGCCACCTCGCCCGGCTAGTTTTTTTGTATTTTTTAGTAGAGACGGGGTTTCACCGTGTCAGCCAGGATGGTCTCGATCTCCTGACCTCGTGATCCGCCCGTCTCGGCCTCCCGAAGTGCTGGGATTACAGGCTTGAGCCACCGCGCCCGGCCTGGGTGAGTCTCTTAAAGACAGCAGATATTTGGTTGGTAAACTCTTATCTATTCTTACCATTCTGTATCTTTTAAGTGGAGCATTTAGGCCACTAATCACTATCACTTATACCACCATACATTATAATGCCTGTCATTGCAAGGCTTGAACACGTTGTAATCCGGACACGTTGTGATTTGGACAGTTGCTTTCTTCAGCAACAGGCTGATAGCTTTGAGCCTGATCAGTCAAGACGTAGGCCTGGCATTGGGCCAGGGCCAGTCTGAAAATCAGATTAGCATTTTCCTTTTCCAGCTCACATTTCTCTTACAGCAACTATCCCCTATCTTGATACATTAACTCATAAGCAGTAAGCAAACACCTTTCACTCCGGGAAATCCCTTCAGCATCTCCTTTGCCTACTGGAATCTTCTGCAGCACTTCACGCACAGTCAATGGTTTAAATTGCACTAATTTAGATTCTCAATTCTCACAAAGGCCAGATTCCCTGGACCATTCAATCGCCAAAGAGGAGAACTGGGGGTATTGGAGGTAGAGAAAATGAGGGTCCTGACCAACTCAGTCAAGAAAACTGACAAACTGCATCTGCTGCCAGAAGGGGTGCTGAGGGCAGTCACGCCCCAGGCGCAGTGTTCCTTGTGGTTATCTATAGGAACATCTGAAGCCTGTTGCATGAAGAAAGCAATTATATGTACCTGTGATAAATCAAGCAGCTGACCAACCATTACCTCTCCCTCCCTATTGATTCTACCTAATAAATACTAAGGCCTGTGGAAACTCAGGGCTGCATTCTGCTCACTACAAGCGAGGAGCCCCCGGCCCCTTCTTTTTTTTTTTTTCTTTTTTTTTTTTTTGTTCTGAGACCGAATCTCGCTCTATCACCCAGGCTGGAGTGCAGTGGTGTGATCTCGGTTCACTGCAAGCTCCGCCTCCTGCGTTCATGCCATTCTTCTGCCTCAGCCTCCTGAGTAGCTGGAACTACAGGCGTCCATCGGCATCCTGGCTAAATTTTTTTTTGTTTTTTTTTTGTTTGTTTGTTCGTTTGTTTGTTTGTTTTTGAGACGGAGTCTTTGCTCTGTTACCCAGGCTGGAGTGCAGTGGCGCGATCTAGGCTCACTACAAGCTCCGCCTCCTGGGTTCACGCCATTCTCCTGCCTCAGCCTCCCGAGTAGCTGGGACTACAGGCGCCCGCTACCACGCCCGGCTAATTTTTTTGTATTTTTATTAGCGACGGGGTTTCACCGTGTTAGCCAGGATGGTTTCGATCTCCTGACCTCATGATCCGCCCGCCTCGGCCTCCCAAAGTGCTGGGATTACAAGTGTGAGCCACCGCGCCCCGCCTAACCCCTTCTTTTAAAACGAATCTTTTGTCTTTGTCTTCATTTCTGTGTTTGTCCCCCTTTATTCAATCCTGTAGAAACTGACAGCGACATTGGGGAGTTCGCATCCATGGGTATGGGAATTCTTCGAGTTTCCAGCCCTGTCCTTGCTGCCAAAAAGCCGCACAGTTTGGCTTTCGAATCCTGTTTGTGACGACAAAAATATTCTGTGTGGGAAACGTTCAAGGGGAGAAGAAAAGACACACACACAATACCTTTAAGGGTAAATAAGCTTTATGCCTCGTAAATGGAAATGCAGATATAATTAGCAAATAATATAATAAGCAAATCAATGTAATAACTGGATTGATATAATAAGCATGTTGATATAATAAGCAAATTGCAATGGGAAGAGGAGAAAGGAAAAGAGATACATATACTGGTGTATATGTATATGGAATCTCTGACCTCAAGAGGCACCAAACTGATGCCAGTAGAATTGCTCCTGTATAGGGTGTCTGACGACCCCTGTTGAGGGGTCTCATCCAATTGGGTGGCACAGGGAGCAGAACCCACTTACCTGGACCATTCAATCACCAAAGAGGAGAACTGGGGGTATTGGAGGCAGAGAATTTTAAAATTCTCTCACCAGACTATGGAGGATTCACCGTGTTAGCCAGGATGGTCTCGATCTCCTGATCTCGTGATCCTCCTGCCTCGGTCTCCCAAAGTGCTGGGTGTACAAGCGTGAGCCACCACGCCCGGCAGCTTCTTAATTTGTACAATCAAGGTGGAAATTTCCTGGTTATGCAATCAGAGCTTAATTGGCAGTTTATACTTGTTTAAGCGTGCAATTTATTTCCCCAAATGTAGTAATTTATTAACAAATCCACTTGAGTTTACATTTTTTTTTACAAGTCGGAATCCGAAGACTAGAGCCTTCTCAGTCTAATTGCCTGCCGCTTAATTATTTTCACAACCCACAAGGGACTGATTTTCCCTGGCATTTTTCACATTTGTCCCCAGCAGGGCCTCAAGTGTACCCCATGTTCCTCAATTATTTCTTAGAGCATTGCACAGCACTATTGAAGAGATATGTTTTCTGTTTTTAAATATGTCCCATGAGAAGAAAGAGAAGAATAATCCCCTGACACTGTATTGTAAAAAATATCTGTGCCTCTTTTTCTTTTATTTTTCCAGAGAACTTACCAGAATGTTTTTAGGTTAAGATTACCCTCTGGAAACATTATTGGGTGATGTGTCCTCTGCCAACCTTCAGTTTTATTCTGGGCCTGGGTTTTAGTACTTTCTGGGGATAAACCAAGATACCCACCATGGCTATGTCTGCTAGAGTGGCTGGTGACTATTAGCTCTTGGGTCATTTTCTCCCATAGGACCACCTGAAGTATAGAGTGTAGCCTCTCAAGGGAGCAGGTGGCAGCCTTGGGGCTGAAAGGCATCTCCTGGTGTACTTTTTTTTTTTTTTTTTTTGAAAAGCTAGCCCTTGAGACATGAAGATTGTCTTCACCCAACCTAACTTCCATTTCTTGGAGACACACTGCTGGTCAGCCAATCAGATGCTAGTATTTTTTTTTTTTTTTTTTTTTTTTTTTTTGAGGCGGAGTCTCGCTCTGTCGCCCAGGCTGGAGTGCAGTGGCCAGATCTCAGCTCACTGCAAGCTCCGCCTCCTGGGTTTACGCCATTCTCCTGCCTCAGCCTCCCGAGTAGCTGGGACTACAAGCGCCCGCCACCTCGCCCGGCTAGTTTTTTGTATTTTTAGTAGAGACGGGGTTTCACCGTGTTAGCCAGGATGGTCTTGATCTCCTGACCTCGTGATCCGCCCGTCTCGGCCTCCCAAAGTGCTGGGATTACAGGCTTGAGCCACCGCGCCCGGCCAGATGCTAGTATTAAGGGGAAAACATCATTTCTGCCCCCTGGATGCTCTTAGAGGGCGTGAAAGAAAAATAGTAAAAAGTTTGTGAAAAACACTTCAAAAGACAAAAGAAAATGACTCCAGTGAGATGGCATAAAAACTTGCAAAGTAAAATGCACTTGGGGCACTCACTGTGGCATAGAGCAGTGTCTCCTGGGAGAGTGGTTATTGAGCGTGTGAACAGGATGGGGTGGGTGATTGGATCTCTACCTTGAAAAGATTTGTTCACTTATTTTGACCTCAGGTGTTTTTGTTGTTGTTGTTGATGATTCTGCTTTCTTTTTCTTTCTTTTTTTTTTTTTTTTTTTTTTTTTTTT
>NC_037687.1:19749639-19776618 GCF_003255815.1 Theropithecus gelada | reverse complement strand
CCCTTTTTTTTTTTTTTTTTTTTTTTTTTTTTTTTTTGAGGTGGAGTCTTCACTCTGTCGCCCAGGCTGGAGTGCAGTGGCACCATCTCGGCTCACTGCAAGCTCCGCCTCCCGGGTTCGCGCCATTCTCCTGCCTCAGCCTCCCGAGTAGCTGGGACTACAGGCGCCCGCCACCGCGCCTGGCTAATTTTTTGTATTTTAGTAGAGACGGGGTTTCACCGTGTTAGCCAGGATGGTCTCGATCTCTCTCTGTTGCACAGGCTGGAATGCAGTGGCTTGATCTCGACACAGTGCAACCTCTACTTCCTGGGTTCAAGTGATTGTCATGCCTCAGCCTCCTGAGTAGCTAGGACTACAAGTGTGCACCACTGTATTTGGCTAGTTTTTGTATTTTTAGTAGAGATGGACCAGGCTGGTCCCAAACTTTTAGTCTTTTTTTTTTTTTTTTTTGAGGTGGAGTTTTTCTTTTGTTGCCCAGGCTGGAGTGCAATAGAGTGATCGCGGCTCACTGCAACCTCTACCTCCCAGGTTCAAGCGATTCTCCTGCTTCAGCCTTGGGCATGTGCCACCACGCCCACCTAATTTTTGTATTTTCAGTAGAGATGGGGTTTCTCCATGTTGGTCAGGCTGATGTCAAACTCTCAAACTCAGGTGATCCGCCCACCTAGGCCTCCCAAAGTGTTGGGATTGCGGGCGTGAACCACCACGCCCCGCTCAAACTTTTAATCTTAGCTGGCATTAAAGTGAGCCACAGCACCCACCTGCATCACTTTTTTTAACTGTAATCTGCATTTTATTAGTAGGGCTTGAAAGGTAAGAAAATATTTACAAAGAAAATAAAAGAGATGAGTTTCAAAAAATTAATATTTAATCATATATTCCATTTGTTAGTAACTCTCGTTTACATTTTTCTTTCCAAGAGTGAGTTTAGGAATTTTCTCAGGTGTGTTTTTTATGTCTTAGTGATTTCAAACAGAATTCTAAGCCTTAGCTTTATAATGCTACCTACCACGGAAAAAAATAGGGGAAACCTCTCTTCCATTTTGGCTGTGGACAATGAATATATTTTCATAGGAAAATGTGGTAGATAATTGGTGAATTATACAGATTCATCAAAACATCAGTTCCTCTTTTTGCTGGGTAAATTTGTGACAGTGAATATCTCCATTCTATATCCTGTTGTCTTGATTTCTGAGTTTAATGCTAAATTGTATGTGATGAAACACGGTAACTTCTAGAAGTGTTCCCATATGACTAATTTTTTACTACATTATTTTTTAACATAAATAATAAAATAATACATATATTGTCTGAAAGAAGTAGATATATTTGTTCTTTTTGTGGAGGCATAAAATGCAAGCACCTTAGCCGGGTGCAGTGGCTCACGCCTATAATTCCAGCACTTTGTGAGGCCAATGCTGGTTGACTACTTGAGGTCAGGAGTTGGAGACCAGCCAGCCCAAGATAGTGAAACCCTGTCTCTGCTAAAAATACAAAAATTAGTTGGGTGTGGTGGAGTATGCCTGTAGTCCCAGCTCTTTGGGAGACTGAGGCAGAAGAACAGCTTGAACCCAGGAGGTGGGGGTTGCAGTGAGCCGAGATCTAGCCACTACATTCCAGTCTGGGTGACAGAGCGAGATTCCATCTCGAAAAAATAATAATAATTGGCCGGGCGCGGTGGCTCAAGCCTGTAATCCCAGCACTTTGGGAGGCCGAGATGGGCGGATCACGAGGTCAGGAGATCGAGACCATCCTGGCTAACACGGTGAAACCCCGTCTCTACTAAGAAATACAAAAACTAGCCGGGCGAGGTGGCGGGCGCCTGTAGTCCCAGCTACTCGGGAGGCTGAGGCAGGAGAATGGCGTAAACCCGGGAGGCGGAGCTTGCAGTGAGCTGAGATCCGGCCACTGCACTCCAACCTGGGCGACAACGCGAGACTCCGTCTCAAAAAAAAAAAAAAAAAAAAAAAAGAAAAAATAATAATAATAATAAATAAGAATGTAAGCACCTTAAAATTTCTTTTTCTCATGTAAACACTGTGAGTAATTTCACTGGATTTTTCAAACACTTAGTTTTGAAAACCAAGTGAATATCTCTGACATGGAAATTAAAACCTGAACCTAGTGACTCCAACCTAAGGCTAATATTAAGCCTGCAACAGGAAGTTATTAAAGTCCCAGTTACTTCTTTCTGAGGAGCCGCCCATGCAGATGTCCCAGCCTGCTCACCCAGCCATAGAAGAAGCCTTTATCCCGAGAGAAGCTACAGAGCCCTAGAAAGCTGGGGTCCCACACACAGGTACCGTTAAGGTTAAGATGAAAGGAAACTGGGAAGGTCTTACTGATGATGAAATTGTTATTGTTTTGAGACTATTTCTAAACTTTGTAAAATAAAAACATTAGATTTATGTAAAAAAAAAAAAAGAATTCCAAAAAAATATTGCAACAGAAGGAAACACCAAATAACTATAAGATCTTTATGGCTTGCAAAGATGTAGGTATAAAAGAGCTTTCTCTCCCAGAAAGGAGCAAACAAGGCTAGAAACGAGGTGGGAGGGGAATGGCAAATGGAGGGTTGAAAATCAGATTTTAGATTAGAGGATGCATTACCCTGTAATCAGCATGTTCTTAGGGGGGACATAACATGGTTTTGTATGTTGACTCAGACTGAGGGTAGCTCAAAGTTCAAGAGCTTGAGGGAGGGAGATACTCTTAAGTAAAGTTTAATTTAACAATATTTACTTTTAAGCCAGGTTGGTGGCTCACGCCTGTAATCTCAGCACTTTGAGAGGCCGAGGCAGGCAGATCATCTGACGACAGAAGTTTGAGACCAGCCTGGTCAACATGGTGAAGCCCTGTATCTATTAAAAGTACAAAAATTATTGGGAGGCTGAGGTCAGGAGTTCGAGACCAGCCTGGCCAACGTGGAGAAGCCCCAGCTCTACTAAAAAAAAAAAAAAATTAGCCAAGCGTGGTGGTGCATATCTGTAATCCCAGGTACTCAGGAGACTGAGGCAGGAGAATTATTTGAACCTGGGAGGTGGAGGTTGCGGTGACCTGAGATTGCACCATTGCACTCCAGCCTGGGCAACAAGAGCGAAACTCTGTCTCAGAAAAAACCCAGAAAACAAAAAACTGGTTATGGTTTTGGTCTCCTGTAATCCTAGCTATTCTGGAGGCTGAGACAGTGGAATTACTTGTACCTGGGAGGCAGAGGTTGCAGTAAGCCGAGATCACACCACTGCACTCCAGCCTGGGAGGCAGAGTGACACTCCATTATTTAAAAAAAAAAAAAAAAAAGATATATCTTACTTCAACCACTGAAGACAAATTCAGGTGATTTTTTTTTTTTTTAATGACAAAAAGGAGAAACGGCTGGGCACAGTGGCTCACACCTGTAATCCCAGCACTTTGGGAGGCCGAGGCGAGCGGATCAGGAAGTCAGGAGATCGAGACCATCCTGGCTAACACGGTGAAACGCCGTCTCTACTAAAACTACAAAAAAAAAAAAAATTAGCCGGGCATGGTGGCGGGCGCGTGTAGCCAGCCTGGGCAACAGAGCGAGACTCTGTCTCAAAAATAAATAAATAAATAAATAAATAATCATCTAGGTGTCTTTGAGGCATTTGAGGATGTCCAGAGCAGAATTGTGTTAGGCTGACAAGAGTGGCTAATTCTGCTTCTGTCTCAGTGTAAGAGAAATGAGTCGTCCTGTGTTTTTTTATTCATCTCCTCATACAAGTGGTGTCTTTGGTTGGTACCCAGATGAGAGTTTCTCCAGTTTCCTGGTACTTGGATGATAAACAAGGAGGAGATCTGGAGACCCAAACAGATAAACTAGTTGCTTCCATTTCTTATGGCCATTATAAAAATACATGAAGCAGTCATGGTTCCTATAATTCAGAAATTTTTAGTCTAGACTAGGAACTGGATAAATAGTTGAATTATGCATCATACGGTTGGTATAATATATAGATGTGTCCAAAACCTTGGGCTTTATTTAGGCCACTTTATATTGTTGTGACTTCTGATGTCTGCACCTAAAGGGATATTTATAAATGGAAGAATTGTTATATATATATATATTTTTTTTAAGATGGAGTCTCTGTCCCCCAGGCTGGAGTGAAATGGCAAGATCTCAGCACACTATGACCTCTGCCACCCTGGTTCAAACAATTGTCCTGCCTCAGCCTCCTGAGTAGCTGGGATTACAGGTGTCTGCCACAACGCATGGCTGATTTTTGTATTTTAGTACAGAGGGGGTTTCACCATATTGGTCAGGCTTGTCTCAAACTCTTGACCTCATGATCCACCCACCTCAGCCTCCCAAAGTGCCGGGGGTTACATGCATGTGCCACCATGCCTGGCTGTATAATTTCTATTCCTTTTACCTTGCTAAGTGTACATATTTATTTTCTAATAAGATTACCATAGAAAGGCGGGGCACAGTGGCTCACACCTGTAATCCCAGCACTTTGGGAGGCTGAGGCAGGTGGATCACGAGGTCAGAAGTTCAATATCAGCCTCCCAATATGGTGAAACCCCATCTCTACTAATAATGCAAAAATAGGCGGGCATGGTGGTGTACACCTCTAGTTCCAGTTACTAGGGAGTCTCAGGCAGAAGAATCAATTGAATCCTGGAAGCAGATGTTGCAGTCAGCTGAAATCATGTCACTGCACTCCAGCCTGGGTGACAAAGTAAGACTCTGTTTCAAAAAAAAAAAAAAAAAGGCCGGGCACGGTGGCTCAAGCCTGTAATCCCAGCACTTTGGGAGGCCGAGATGGGCGGATCACGAGGTCAGGAGATTGAGACCATCCTGGCTAACACGGTGAAACCCTGTCTCTACTAAGAAATACAAAAAATAGCCGGGCGAGGTGGCAGCGCCTGTAGTCCCAGCTACTCGGGAGGCTGAGGCCGGAGAATGGCGTGAAGCCGGGAGGCGGAGCTTGCAGTGAGCTGAGATCCGGCCACTGCACTCCAGCCTGGGCGACAGCGCCAGACTCCGTCTCAAAAAAAAAAAAAAAAAAAAAGCCCTAGAAAACCTCCAGGGATTTGCTTACATTGTGTATTAATATATAGTGTAAAGTTGACAGGGCGGTAGAAAAGATTAAAATTACAGAAACTCTGGGATTTAAGATCTGATTCAACCTTTTTGGAGGCCTTATTTAGGTCTGACCCTACCCTGGACTCTTGTCTCACAGAACTGATTAGAAGAGATCAGAGTTTTGGCTGTGAATCCTGCTGCCTTTTTAGAGCTGGTGTTCACAAGTTCCTGAAACCCAAAAGCAGAAAAATGGGAAAAATAAAGTGTGTATTGTAGGGTCTTAGTTTTTAAATGTTCTATTGAAACCAGTGCTTGCAGAGCATTCTATTTCACAACTTGTTTCTTTTCCTGCAGATCCAGTAGTTGCTCTGCAAGTCACAAAAATGTAAATATGAACAATAACATTTACACTAAACTACATTAAAATCTTTATTTCTATATCTCTTTCATCTGACTATATTTAGCTTTTTTTTTTTTCTTTTTTTGAGACGGAGTCTCGCTATGTCACCCAGGCTGGAGTGCAGTGGCGCGATCTCGGCTCACTGCAAGCTCTGCCTCCCGGGTTCACGGCATTCTCCTGCATTAGCCTCCCAAGTAGCTGGGACTACAGGCTCCCACCACCACGCCTGGCTAATTTTGTTTTTGTATTTTTAGTAGAGTCGGGGTTTCACCATGTTAGCCAGGATGGTCTTGATCTCCTGACCTCTTGATCTGCCCACCTCAGCCTCCCAAAGTGCTGGGATTATAGGCATGAGCCACCATGCCCAGACTTTACTCTCTATTTTCTATTTCAATTTTTTCTTATTTTTTAAAATTTTATGGCCGGGCGCGGTGGCTCAAGCCTGTAATCCCAGCACTTTGGGAGGCCGAGACGGGCGGATCACGAGGTCAGGAGATCGAGACCATCCTGGCTAACACGGTGAAACCCCGTCTCTACTAAAAAATACAAGAAAATTAGCCGGGCGAGGTGGCGGGCGCCTGTAGTCCCAGCTACTCGGGAGGCTGAGGCAGGAGAATGGCGTGAACCCATGGGGGCGGAGCTTGCAGTGAGCCGAGATCGCGCCACTGCACTCCAGCCTGGGGCACAGTGCAAGACTCCGTCTCAAAAAAAAAAAAAAAAAAAAATTTATTTATTCATTTATTTATTTATCTATCTATTTATTTATTTATTTTTGAGATGGAGTCTTGCTCTGTCACCCAGGCTGGAGTGCAGTGATGCCATCTTGGCTCATTGTAACCTCTGCCTCCTGGGTTCAGGCAATTCTCCTGCCTCAACCTCCTGAGTAGCTGGGACTACAGGTGCATGCCACTATGCCCAGCTAATTTTTTGCATTTTTAGTAGAGACAGGGTTTCAGCATGTTGGGCCAGCTGGTCTCAAACTCCTGACTTCATGATCTGCCCGCCTAGCCTTCCAAAGTGCTGGGATTACAAGCGTGAGCCACCGTGCCCAGCCTCATTTGTTTTTGAGATAGGGTCTTACTCTGTCAACCAGACTGATTTGCACGGCTCACTGCTGCCTGAACCTCCCAAACTCAGATGATCCTCCCATTTCAGCCTCTCAGGTCTCTGGGTAAAAGTATGTGCCATCACACCCAGCTAGCTTTTTTGTATTTTTTTCTGGAGACAGAGTTTTGTCATGTTGCCCAGTCTAGTCTTGAACTGTTGGGATCAAGTGATCAGCCTACCTTGGCCTTGCAAACTCCTAAGATTACATTTCATTTTATTAAGTAGTTTAATTAATTCATATTTAAAATAATTGCTTAAAGGAATGAAGTTGTTATTACCAGTTATATTGTTATTGTTTTGTGTGTTTCTAGTAGTTATATTTTTCTCATTTCCTGTTTGACTTTCTTAATTTTCATATAATTTTGTACTGCCATGCTTTGATTATATTTTATTTTCCCTTGCATACTTTCTGTACATCTTTGTAATCATCTTGAAAACTGGAGATTACATACATCTTAAAGTTAAAACATATATTTTAATCTCACAACAACTTCAAATGAATACAAAAACTATGCCTCTATATTTTCCAGTTTGTTATTGATATTAAAATAATAATTATTATAGTAATAATTATTATTTATTATTATTTTGAGATGGAGTCTCTCTCCGTTGCCCAGTCTGGAGTGCAGTGGCCTTATCTCAGGTCACTGCAAACTCTGCATCCCGGGTTCAAGCAATTTTCCTCAGTCTCCCGAATAGCTGGGATTATAGGTGCCCACCACATGCCCTGCTAAATTTCTTAAAAATTTTTAGTAGAGACAGAGTTTCACCATGTTGGCCAGGCTGGTCTGGAACTTCTTGACCTCAAGTGATGTGTCCACCTTAGCTTCCCAAAGTCCTGGGATTGCAGGCATGAGCCACCACACCCAGCCTGTGCCATCATTTTGATAGTAAAGAATTCTAGATGGAGAGCTTTATATTTATATATGTTTTTATGACGCTGTCCAGCATCATTTTATGCTTCAATATAATGGACACATTTTAACATTTCTGTATTTTTATACGTAGAGTCTCATTATGTTGCTCAGGCTGATCTCTAACTGTTCTCAAGTGATGTGGCTGCTTTTGGCCTCCTAAAGATGTATAATTACAGGTATGAGCCACTGTGCCTGAGCCCGTGTAGTATTTTTATTATTTTTTTAATAATTTTTTTTTTTTTTTTTTTTGAGACAGAGTCTTGCTCTTGCAGCCCAGGCTGGAGTGCAGTGACACAATCTTGGCTCACTGCAACTTTTGCCTCCCAGGTTCAAACAATTCTCTTGCCTCAATCTCTCTCCCGAGTAGTTGGGGTTATAGGTGCAGGCCACCAGGCCCAGCTAATTTTGTTTTGTAGTTTTAGTAGACATGGGGTTTCACCATGTTGGTCATACTTATCTCGAACTCCTGACCTCAGGTAATCTACCCGCCTCGGCCTCTCAAAATGCTGGAATTACAGGCTTGAGCCACTGCACCCATCCTATTTTTTTTTTTTTTTCCAGGTGGCATCTTGCTCTGTCATCCAGGCTGGAGTGCAATGGCATGATTTTGGCTTATTGCAACCTCCACCTCCTGGGTTCAAGCAATTCTCCTGCCTCAGCCTCCTGAGCAGCTGAGACTACAGGTGTGCGCCACAACACCAGGCTAATTTTTGGAATTTTAGTAGAGATGGGGTTTCACTATGTTGGTCAGGCTGATCTCAAACTCCTGACCTCAGGAAATCCACCGGTCTTGACCTCCCAAAGTGCCGGTATTACAGGCATGAGCCAGCGCACCCGGACTGTAACAGTTTTATAATTCTAAGTGAGTCATCATAAAAATTCTCCTCATTTCAACATCTATTTATTTGTGAATCTGTATCATTTTTGTGTGGGAAAAACACTCTTGGATTTGAAGATAATTTAAAAACTATAATAACTCTGTATCTCCTTTAGATATTATTGTTTATTTTTACGTGGGTTATGTGTCAAAAACACATAACAAAATTTACAATAAAATATTTCTATGCCAGGTGTGGTGGCTCACACCTGTAATCCAAACACTTTGGGAGGCCAAGGTGGGCGGATCATGAGGTCAGGAGATTGAGACTATCCTGGCTAACATGGTGAAACCCATGTCTACTAAAATGCAAAAAATTAGCTGGACATGGTGCACGTTTCAGTAGTCTCAGCTACCAAGGAGGGTGAGGCAGGGGAATTGCTTGAACCCAGGAGGTGGAGGTTGCAGTGAGCCTAGATCATGCCATTGCACTCCAGCCTGGGAGACAGAGTGAAACTCCATCTCAAAAAATATATATATACACACAATAAACATACATATATGTATTTATGTACATATATATATGCATATATATATTTGAAGATCGTTGGGTACTTTATTTTCTCTTTAGATTCCATATACTTTTGGATTTGGTGTTTTTATTTCTTCAAAAATGCAATGATACATTTGAAAAACAGTGCATTAAATCTGTAGATTACATTGAGCAGTATAGATATCTTCACAATATTGATTATATAATTTTTGATTTTTTTTTTTCAGATGGAGTTAAATTGACCCACCTTGGCCTCCAAAAGTGCTGGGATTACTGGCGTGAGCCACCACACCTAGCCCAGTTATTTCAACAAGTACATGCTCAAGAGTGTGTTGTATAATTTCTATATATTTGTAAATTTATCAATCATTTATATTATTGTTTTATACTCTAATTAGATTTTTGTCATAGAAAGTAACCTATAAAATTTCAGTTTTAAAAAATGTGTTGGCCGGGCACGGTGGCTCAAGCCTGTAATCCCAGCACTTTGGGAGGCCAAGACGGGCAGATCACGAGGTCAGGAGATCGAGACCATCCTGGCTAATACGGTGAAACCCCATCTCTACTAAAAAATACAAAAAACTAGCCAGGCGAGGTCGCAGGTGCCTGTAGTCCCAGCTACTCGGGAGGCTGAGGCAGGAGAAAGGCGTGAACCCCGGAGGCAGAGCTTGCAGTGAGCCGAGATGGTGCCACTGCACTCCAGGCTGGGCGACAGAGCGAGACTCCATCTCAAAAAAAAAAAAAAAAAAATGTGTGAAGACTCTGTTTTTGACCTAACGGGTGGTCTATGAAGGGGAATGTTGTATGAGACATTGAGAAGGCTGTGTATCCTGATGTTGTTAAGGAGAGTTCTCTATACCTTTATTAGAAATTATTGTTTTTTACTGCCTTCTAGTCCTCTGTTCCCTTACTAATATTCTGTCTTGTTTTACTATTGTTATAGAAAGTGGGGTATTGAAATATCCTACTGTAATTATATTGCTTGCTCTGTGTGATTCAATTTTGTTGGTAATTTCTTTATATACTTCCCACACACACAAATACACATGTATAAACAAATTTATCATAGGTTCCCAGTGAATGAATCTATATATTGTTTAATGTCCTTCTTTGTCTTTCTGAAGTTTTGACTTAAAGTACATTTTGGCCGGGCGCGGTGGCTCAAGCCTGTAATCCCAGCACTTTGGGAGGCCGAGACGGGTGGATCACGAGGTCAGGAGATCGAGACCATCCTGGCTAACACGGTGAAACCCCGTCTCTACTAAAAAATACAAAAAACTAGCCGGGCGTGGTGGCGGGTGCCTGTAGTCCCAGCTACTTGGGAGGCTGAGGCAGGAGAATGGCGTGAACCTGGGAGGCGGAGCTTGCAGTGAGCTGAGATCCGGCCATTGCACTCCAGCCTGGGCGGCAGAGCGAGACTCCGTCTCAAAAAAAAAAATAATAAATAAATAAAGTACATTTTATAAAATACGACAGTTTTTTACTTAAGATGTAACTTGTGTAATATTATTTTGACTTCTTCTGCTCTCATTTTGTTAATATTTACATGAAATTTCTACTTCCATTTTGCCACTTTCAGTCTTTTGTCATTAGATCTCGATTGACAATTATACTTGATTATGTTAGATACACACATATGTGAAAGCACAAAAGTGGAGAGAAAAAGTAAGCACTAAATAAAACATCCCTTCTTACATTGAATGTGAAGGAAATGATTAGATTCAGATTGACTAGGTTAGAGCTGATACTCACCTTAGCAACTCATGACTTCTGAGGCAGCAAAAAGTCCAACTGGGGAGACCTCACCCTTCCCACGTTTCCTTTGGTCACTGAAAGCCTCACTGTATTCTGTAGAATTTGCACAGCATTTGAAATCTGAGCTGATAAGTTTAACTAGGTTATTATCATGTTACACATTTTGGTCTCTTCTCCCTGTTGAAAATGGGTTGTGAACATGACTGTTGCTGTGGACTGCCAGACACCTAATGGGCCACTTGTTTGTGTCCTGTCCTAAAAAGCCAATACTCGGCCGGGCGCGGTGGCTCAAGCCTGTAATCCCAGCACTTTGGGAGGCCGAGATGGGCGGATCACGAGGTCAGGAGATCGAGACCATCCTGGCGAACACAGTGAAACCCCGTCTCTACTAAGAAATACAAAAAATAGCCGGGCGAGATGGCGGGCGCCTGTAGTCCCAGCTACTCGGGAGGCTGAGGCCGGAGAATGGCATGAACCCGGGAGGCGGAGCTTGCAGTGAGCTGAGATCCGGCCACTGCACTCCAGCCTGGGCTACAGAGCGAGACTCCGTCTCAAAAAAAAAAAAAAAAAAAAAAAAAAAAGCCAATACCCAGGCTGGGTGGATGGCTCACACCTGTAATTCCAGCACTTTAGGAGGCCGAGGTGGGCGGACCACCTGAGTTCAGGAGTTCAAGACCAGACTGGCCAATATGGTGAAACCCAGTCTCTACTAAAAATACAAAAAACTTAATTGGTCATGGTGGTGGGCATCTGTAATCCCAGCTACTCAGGAGGCTGAGGGAGGAGAATTGCTTGAACCCAGGAGGCAGAGGTTGCAGTGAGCCGAGGTCACGCCATTGCCCTCCAGCCTAGGCAACAAGAATGAAACTCTGACTCAAAGCAAAACAAAATAAAAACAAAAACTAATATCCAAATCCAAAAAAATGTTACATTAACCTTTGAAAACTGCCTGTGATTCATGCTGACTCACACACCTCCCTCCTCCTCAACCCACAGAGAATGTGCAAGAACTATCCAGTCTTAGGACACATGGCCAGAACCAGACATGGTGACATGCTGGGGTGGGGCCTGATTCACAGACCTCGGAACCCATAAGAAGGAATAGTAGAATCTGGAACTGAGGAAGCCCCAGCAACTCCAGACTTCACAACCCTTTAACAGGACTGACAGGAAGACCAAAGGCAAAGTTGAGACATCTGGAGGGTGAAAACCACCCTTGAACATCGGAATCATTGGAATTCCATGTCCACAGCCCTCTCCAAAGCATGGATAGAGAAACTCAACAAAAATACACAAAAAGTTCAGTAGACACCAGAGTTTCTCACTCAGGACCTCATTTTATTCCTGGAGGATCTTTGTGGGCAGGTGTAGGGGAATATCTTGAAATTGCATATGGCAGGTCCAATAGCAATAGACCATATTAAAGTAGATCTTATTTGTACATTAAGAAACTATGTTGCGCTGCTTGGAGTTAGGGGCTAGATCTGACATGAGGCCAGGAGAAGCCTCGGCAAAGCTCACATGACCTTCATGCTCCTTTCACTCCAAAACAGGAGCAAGGACTGTGCCCTTGCTTTCCATTCCTCAGGTGGGGACAGGAAGTGGAAACCCATGCAGACACTAAAGATAGTTTGTTTTGCAGGCACGGTAAGAAGAACTACAGAGGAAGAACCTACTGCAGATGTTTCCCAGGAGAAACATCAGCAAAACTGAAAGGTAATGGGAGAATCCTGTGCCTCGGAGGGTCTTTCCCATGGTTCCCTGCTCAGTTGCCTTTCACAGGTCCCCTGATTTGCCCTCTCTCCCGACCCCAAGTGATCCACCTGCCTTGGCCTCCCAAAGTGCTGGAATTACAGGCATGAGCCACCGTTGTGCTAGGCATTTCATATAAATCCAGGGAATTATGGGACAGTTCGTAACCACCTGCCAGGGTGTTATGAGGATAAATTCACATTATGTTGTCTTTCCAGCACAGTGCTCTGTAGTGTGCTTCTGAGCACACAGCGCATGCTCCATAAACATCGCATTCATGCATGTGCCCATGTTATTTTCCAAATGCAGACTTACTCAGACATGAGCTGCCTTCTCCAGCCTCTGTAAAGTTTAAAGAACCAGCAAAGAATGCCATGTTTTATGATAGTGATTGGTGGTTTTTATTTTGGACCGAAAGCATTTGTGTTGTGAGAAGAGTATGGGTTTAAGGAACTGTGTGCTGTGGCGCTTTGTCCAGTTGAGTGCTGTTGTTTGTAAGTGATCTAGGGCAAGTAGGGTCAGCATCAGCTGTGAATGAAGCCAATCCATGGACCCCTTTCAAACCTGCAGAATTGGCCGGGCATGGTGGCTCATGCCTGTAATCCCAGCACTTTGGGAAGCCGAGGTGGACAAATTACCTGAGGTCAGGATTTCAAGACCAGCCCGGCCAATATCGTGAAACCCCATCTCTACTAAAAATACAAAAATTAGCCACCCGGGTGTGGAGGCGGATGCCTGTAATCCCAGCTACTCGGGATGCTGAGGCAGGAGAATCACTTGAAACCGGGAGACAGAAGTTGGAGTGAGATTGAGCCACTGCACTCCAGGGTGACAGAGTAAGACTTCGTCTGAAAAAAAAAAAAAAAAAAAAAATGTGTAGAATCAAATTAGACTGGGGCTTGAAATACCAAATTAGTTCTCTGCACATTAAATTTAAAAGGCAATTCTTTTTTTTTTTTTTTTTTTTGAGACGGAGTCTCACTGTGTCTCCCAGGCTGGAGTGCAGTGGCGCGATCTCGGCTCACTGCAAGCTCCGCCCCCGCGGTTCACGCCATTCTCCCGCCTCAGCCTCCCAAGTAGCTGGGACTACAGGCGCCCGCTACCGCGCCCGGCTAGTTTTTTGTATTTTTAGTAGAGACGGGGTTTCACCATGTTAGCCAGGATAGTCTCGATCTCCTGACCTTGTGATCCACCCGCCTCGGCCTCCCAAAGTGCTGGGATTACAGGCTTGAGCCACCGCGCCCGGCCTTAAAAGGCAATTCTAAGCTCAGTGGATCTCAGCTAATCACATTCTAGTTAGGATTAAATGGCCAGTTCGGCTATGTGCGGTGGCGCACGCCTATAATCCCAGCAGTTTGGGAGGCTGAGGCAGGTGGATCACAAGGTCAGGCATTCAAGACCAGCCTCTCCAAGACAGTGAAACCCCATCTCTACTAAAAATACAAAAATTAGCCAGGCGTGGTGGCGGGCACCTGTAATCCCAGCCACTGGAGAGGCTGAGGCAGAGAATTGCTTGAACCTGGGAGGCAGAGGTTGCAGTGAGCCAATATTGCACCACTGCACACCAGCCTGGAGACAGAGTGCATTTCAAAAAAAGAAAAAAGAAAAGAAATGTGGCCAGACACCATTTATATTTGCTTTCAGTATCACAGTCTGTCTTCTAAAGAGAGACCTAGACTTTCTTCCTATTACCAAAAAAAGTCTACTTTGGGCTGGGTGTGGTGGCTCATGCCTGTAATCCTAGCACTTTGGGAGGCCGAGGTGGGCAGATCACCTGAGGTCAGGAGTTCGAGACTAGCTTGGCCAACATGGTGAAACCCCGTCTCTACAAAAATACAAAAATTAGCTGGGCATGATGGCGAGTGCCTGTAATCCTAGCTACTGGATAGGCTGAGGCAGGAGAATTGCTTGAACTCAGGAGGTAGAGGTTGCAGTGAGCTGAGATCTCACCATTGCACTCCAGCTTGGACAACAGAGTGAGACTCTGTCTCGCTCTTGTGTCTTTGTGTGTGTGTGTGTGTGTATGTATGTATGTGTATATATATATATATATATATTTTTTTTTTTTTAAGACAGTCTCACTCTGTCACCCAGGCCTGGGTGCAGCCGTGTGATCATGGTTCACTGCAACCTCCACCTCTTAGGTTCAAGCAATTCACATGCTTCAGCCTTCCTAGCAGCAGGGATTGCAGATGTACACCACCACATTCAGCTAATGTTTGTATTTTTAGTAGAGACAGGGTTTTTTCATGTTGGTGTGGCTGGTCTTGAACTCCTGGCTTCAAGTGATCGACCTGCCTTGGCCTCCCAAAGTGCTGGAATTACAGGCATGAGCCACCGCACCTGTCTGTATATGTTTATCTACATATCTTATATCTTTATCTAAATCTAGAGAAAAAAGCATCTGAAAACACCTTGAAATTTGCTTTCAGTATAAGAGTTTATCTTCAAGTCAGATACCTGGTGTTTTTTTTTTTTTTTGAGACGGAGTCTTGCTCTGTCGCCCAGGCTGGAGTGCAGTGGCCGGATCTCAGCTCACTGCAAGCTCCGTCTCCCGGGTTCACGCCATTCTCCTGCCTCAGCCTCCGAGTAGCTGGGACTACAGGCGTCCGCCACATCGCCCAGCTAGTTTTTTGTTATTTTTTAGTAGAGACGGGGTTTCACCATGTTAGCCAGGATGGTCTCGATCTCCTGACCTCGTGATCCACCCGTCTCGGCCTCCCAAAGTGCTGGGATTACAGGCTTGAGCCACCGCGCCCGGCCGATATCTGGTGTTTAATTTTCTTATCCAAAATGTCACTACTTGAGCAAACAAAACAATAAGATTCTATTTCTGCCAGGTGCAGTGGCTCATGCCTGTAATCCTAGCACTTTTGGAGGCCAAGGTGGGCAAATCACCTGAGGTCAGGAATCCCAGACCAGCCTGACAAACATGGAGAAACACCATCTCTACTAAAACAGCAAAATAAGCTGGGTATGGTGGCATATGCCTGTAATCCCAGCTACTCAGAAGGCTGAGGCAGGAGAATCACTTGAACCCAGGAGGCAGAGTTTGCAGTGAGCCAAGATAACGCTGTTACACTCCAGCCAGGGCAACAAGAGTGAAACTCTGTCTCAAAAAAAAAAAAGAAAGAAAGAAAGAAAAAAATACGATTTCTGTATCATGTGTTTGAAAATAAGAGCTCTAAAACTGAGGGAAGCTTTAAAAAGAATTATTTCTCATTTGCAAATTTGTGTTAAGGCCTTCAAGCTGAGGCTAGTTTATCTATGTTTTCATGTTCACCAGAATAAGAAAGGCCATTTTTGACTTGGCAATAAAAGACTCTCATGGCTTTAGTGCATTTTTGCTAACAGATGTGAGCAACAAAAACCAATTCTTTCTTTGAAAACATTAAATGCAGCAAGATGCAGGTCAGAGGATACCTCCATTTGTGTACTCTTATGAATAAAATGTAAAGAGCAAATAAGATTTTGCATTTATTGAAGTTTTTCTGTACATTTCTATGAGTACAAAAATACCTATTTATCCTTTGAAGCCCTATATCTTTATTCTGTATGCATATGGAAAAAATGACAGCTAGATCTGTATGTAGATATAAATGGGTAGACAGATAAACACACACATAGGCCAGGCACAGTGGCTCATGCCTGTAATCCCAGCACTTTGGGAGGCCGAGGCGGGTGGATCACGAGGTCAGGAGATAGAGACCATCCTGGCTAACACAGTGAAACCCCGTCTCTCCTAAAAATACTAAAAAATTAGCCGAGCGTTTTAGCGGGAGCCTGTAGTCCCAGCTACTCAGGAGGCTGAGGCAGGAAAATGGTGTGAACCCGGGAGGTGGAGCTTGTAGTGAGCCAAGATCTCGCCACTGCACTCCAGCCTGGCGACAGAGCAAGACTCCATCTCAAAATAAAATAAAATAAAATAAAATAAAATAATAAAAACACATACATAAAGAATTATATGAGTTTGCCTATGTAGCTATTTATGTATACAAAAGATATTAACCAACAAACATTTTAAATTTCCCAGCCTACACTGAGGATGCAGATATAAACTTACTCTCACCTATATGGATCCACACCATCTCAGAATGGAACACAGCCATACAATGTTATGTTTAAACATCAACAAAGCTTCACGTTTAGGTGCATGGCCTGGGAAGTAAGTTTTTGGTAAAGCCATGTAAGACTCTAGTTCCAGCTTAGCATTTCAGGGCCCTGCTTCCTTTCTCACCGTTTGCCTATGTGATTCACATTTGCCATTTGGGTCCTGCCTGGATGCCTTCACTTTCCCAATTTAGCTAATTGACTTATATCCATCTAAGCTGATCATTAAACTCATCTGAGCTGCAGAAGTTGGGAAGGAAAACGACCTCTGACCTATTTATTCTGAGGCTTCTCTACAGGACATATGCAATAATGGAAACTACGTTGACATACCTATGTTACCCATTTTCCGTGTATATGTTTATTTAGACACTTATCTTATATCTATATGTATTTAAAAAAAAAAAAAAGGGCTGAAGAGTAGGCCAGAGGTGATTTTTATTTTCTGTTCAGGCCAGGTAAATCCAATCAGCCATTAACTCAGTGAAGATTTATCAAATCCAAGCCACACACCAAAGGACGTTGTGCTAAATGTGAAAATGTTCTCATTACTGGGCACAGGGTGTTTTAAATTCAGAGTCTACTTACAACAGCCCCCTGGGTTCTGTTCATCCAGCTAGAACCCTGCAGACATGCCAGTGGGCCTAACGTTTATCATAAGGAGCTCTGGCCTGATTGATAAGAACCACCTTTGGTGCTTCAGTGCAGTGTCACTATCACCTGTTTGAAATGCAGCAGGGTAACATGTACCATTATATTTGCTTTTACTATCACAGTCTCTCTTCTAACAAGAAACCTAGGCTTTTGGCCAGGCGTGGTAGCTCACGTCTGTAATCCTATCACTTTGAGAGGCCGAGGTGGGTGAATCACTTGCAGTCAGGAGTTTGAGACCAGCCTGGCCAGCATGGTGAAACCCCATTTCTACTAAAAATATAAAAAATAGCTGGGCAAGGTGGTGCGTGCCTGTAATCTCATGTACTGGGGAGGCTGAGGCAGGAGAATCACTTGAACTTGGGAGGTGTAGGATGCAGTGAGCTGAGATGGTACCACTGCACTGCAAGCCAGCGCAACAAGTGTGAAACTCCATCTCAAAAAATAAATAAGGTTTTTGTTTTTTCTGTACTGTGTTACTTTACTTAGCATAACATCGTTCAGGTTCATGAATGTTGTTACAAACAACAAGACTTTCTTATTTTTAAGGGCGGAATAGCATTTCATTGTGAACATATGCCACATTTTTTTTCTCCATTCACCTACTGATGGACACTTAGGTTGATTCCATACCTTAGCTATTGTCAGTAATCCATTTTTTTTCTCTTTTACCTGTTTTTTTGTTTTGTTTTGTTTTGTTTGAGACAGTCTCATTCTATTGCCCTAGCTGGAGTGCAGTGGTGTGATCTCAGCTCACTGCAACCTCTGCCTCCCAGGTTCAAGTGATTCTCCTGCCCCAGCTTCCTGGGTTTAAGTGATTCTCCTGCCTCAGCCTCCCAAGTAGCTGGGATTACAGGCATGCACCACCATGCCTGGCTAATTTTGTATTTTTAGTAGAGATGGGGTTTCTCCACATTGGTCAGGCTTATCTCCAGCTCCTGACCTCAGGTGATCCACCCGCCTCAGCCTTTCAAAGTGCTGGGATTACAGGCATGAGTCACCACACCCGGCCAAAAGCCTAGGTTTCTTTCTGTGTAAGCCTAGGTTTATTTCTATGTAGAGTGTAAAAAAATTTAAACTCATAGAAGCAGAGAGTACAATCATGAAAAAAAAAATCCCTATGGAGTTTTTTGTCTGGTTAAGAGAGTTTCTTCATGATCTTTCAGGCATTATATTTTCTTTCATCTTCTGCATCCTCCTGTTTTTCAGCCAATGGATGAAAAAAGTTACAGAGAAGACACATTTGCCTTTTATCCACTTCCCTTCTCCTCACTATTAGTCAATGTGGATACAGCTGAGAATAGCAGTTTTCTGGCAGGAAAACCACTTCTCAGCAATAAACTGAAAAAAAGTATAAATATTTTATAAAACGCTAATGGATTTTTAGGAAAATGAGCATGTGCATCAATAATGGTGGTAAAATAGATTCATTTTGTTAATCTCTATTGAGCTCCCATAATATTTGATCAAAAGCTAGCAAATATACAGCATAAAAGGAATATTATTCTAAATAAGAATATTGCTAATGGTTATTTTGTCAATATAAGTAAAAATATAACCTCACACAGTCTCAGCTATGCTTGTATAACATCAAATGCTATTTTATATTTAAAATTTTATTTCATATAAGTATTCAATTTATATCACCCTCCTTTGCCATTTCAATACCTTCTTCACTTTATGTGAATGGAAAACAGGACAGCAGGTCCCAGGAAAGCACATGGTGCTATTGCTACTTTAACAATGATCATGAAGTAGCATGTTTGGGTGCGACTCACAAGTCAAACAGTTATTTGGCTTAAAGTACTATTTTTCTATTTTTTTCTAAATTTACTGGTAATATAAAATTCTTCCCTAAGATGACTGTATCTTATTCAAATATGTTTTATGGGATTTCCTTGACATTTAAGTATGAATTATCTGGAATATTGAAATTTTCCACGAACCCAAATTGAGTAAACTATAGATAATTTTTTACTAAAAGCTTTTCTGAGGCAGAGTTAGATTTATAACATTTTACTGTAGTATGGAAGAAGTGTATTAACCATGTTTTCAGTAATCACTCTGAACACAGCATTCTCAGTTCCCAGTATGCACCCTGAGTCACCCAGGGGAAATTGGTATCTCTGTAAAGAGGCAGAAGAAAATGCTGAGAAAACACTGCACAGCAATGCTTTCCACATGCACCTATTTGGGTCTTCATTTAATTAGACTGTTATTTGCATGGCTAGATACTTACTGAATTTAGTCATACTGTTTTTTAGCAGCTAATGGCATCTGTTACCTATTATTTTATACATCCGTTTTTTTGAAAAACAAATCTTTTGTTAATGTACTCTAAGTTGAGTCTACATTTACAATCTTCACTTTTTCAGTGTTAAAGCAAATCAGAGAAGAGCAATGTGTATATATAGTGCGAAGTTTCCTGCCTATCAAAATTCTTCCCTCATTGCCTTTGAAACCCTAGGAATTCACCTATAAAATACTCCCTTTGAATACTTTAGCCAGGATTTCAGATTTCAAGAGGTCAAAAACAATGATAGAGCAAAGCCAAAATCTTGTCTTTGTTTCTTGTTAGCCATCTGGCCATTTCCAAACACATGGCAATTACACCAAGCCATTGAAAAGATGTGATTTTGATTGATTTTATCCCATTTCAAATGTTTTCTCTAATTATTACATTGGTCACATGAATCTAAAAGAAACTATCTACATAACCAATCATACATTCAAGAAATATTCATGTTAAAGTGTTTACAGTTTAATCTTGAATTACAGCATAGTAGAATCCTCTGTAGTTAGAAGTTACTTACTTATAAATTCATTGTTTTAATACACAGTGAAAACTTTCTTAAAAAGCTTTGTCACATTCTTTGTACTTGTAAGGTTTATGTTCCATATAAATTCTCGTATTTAGTAAGAGCAGAGGGGTGGTCAAAGGCTTTCCCACATTCATCACATTCATAGGGTTTCTCTCCAGTATGAATTATCTTTTTTTTTTTTTTTAAGAGGAAAACAGTATTTATTGTATAAAAGAGTTATACTTATTAATCAAAGGCACAAACGAAAACTAAGACTTAAAGTTGACCATAATATTAACAAGTCATACCAACCTGGTACCAGCTAAATTTAATGAAGATAAGTTCCACTGAAATCCTAAGGAAAATACAATAATTCCGACACCATTTAATAATTAGAAACTTTCAAACAAGAGGGAAACTATGAACATCATAATAAATGCCCCAATTTGGAGGCAAAGAAATGTAAGTTGTGTGCTGAAACCTGATGTATCACAGAACATCAGTAGTCCCTTACTGTTATCACCATCTGGCACCTTCATGAGGGATGCCATCTATTGACTGACTGAAATTAAATCACACAATGTGACTCTCTGCCTGTCATCAGAACAGAGAGTAATAAAACATTTTAACTTCTTGGTGCGAATTATACAATCAAACCAGATAACCTTGACTGGGAAGGAGCCAGTTCAGAGAGGTCAATTTTCTATCACACTACATCAATAGCAAAGTCAGAGGAATCAATTTTCCATCTTGTAACACTACATCAAAATAGCAAATTCACAGTGCCTTCCAAAGGCCCCCCACTAAGAAAAATAACAGTCAAGAGGAACACAGGATTACTTCATTTACAATTTACTAGCTCTTCCAGTGTTTCAAAGGGATACAGGGTTTCAACGATCTAACACGAATGGGACAGAAGGTGGACTTAGAACATAGCAAACACACATCTTGATTGAATCACCCTATTGCGAGCACAAATCTTGATTGAATCAGCCTATTGGTGTAGTTTTCGGTCTACATACATCTTGATTGAATCAACCTACTGGTGTAGTTTTTTGATCTATCAGTAAGTAGTGTCGTCAGTTCTCCAACCAGGCAATTTCTAATTCACGGGGGGAACCTAAATGTCCTTAAAGGTAGAGAGGAATAGGCCCGCAGATACATTGGGTTACACTATCTCATACTGGTTATTTGTTATGGCACGAGAGAGGCAGTAGGCGAGAAAGATTCCAATCAGTTGGAAGCAAGCAACTCCAAAGGAAATTCCTGCAACGACTCCCATTTCTGACTCTATAATGGTCATCACCTTTATAAAACAACCTTCATTGTTTACTTTGTCTGGATCTCTCTGTGGAGTACAATCTTCACGTTTACAGCAACTCTTAGGAAATCCTTTTTCTGAGTAATAATTAGTATCTGTCCAATCTCTATAATCGGTGACACCACAACAATGTAACGTACTTTGGATCTTGTCTACTGCATGGCTTCTATAATCTCCTGTAGAGTTATACTGCTTCAAAGCCTTCTCATAATTATTCTTAAAGCTGTTCTTAATCTCATGTCTGAAAACAAATCCTACGATGGCAGCGACCAGTTCGACCAAAAAAATGAGAGTCAGAAACATTGCATACAGTTTTAGCATCCATGCAGAAGCTCGGCAGGTAGCAAAACAACCAAAGGTGCCCAAAAGAATAATGACGGTACCAGTACCAATGAGCACGAAGGGGACATTGGTGGCCTTCTCATTTAAAAGAGAAAAGTAATTCTCCAGGCTCACCTTGCCCCAAATGCCAACTGCAAGAAGGATAACACCAGTGATCCAGAAAATAAAAGTGTAGATTAGTAGGACGCTCTTGAAACAAGTAATGACTGGTTTAGTCTGCAGTCTCCGAGATGGGGACGCCATGACTAGCCCGAGACCCTGCACCACCGCACCGGGCGATCGGAAGTCCAGTATGAATTATCTTATGCTTATTAAGGTATGAGAAACATCTAAAAGCTTTGCCACATTCTTCACTATGTAGATTTTCTGTCCAATATGAATTCTCTTATGTTTATTAAGGTCTGAGGACCGGTTAAAAGGTTTGCCACGTTTTTCACATTTGTAGGGTTTCTCTCCAATATGAGTTTTCTTATGTTTACTAAGGCTTAAGGACCAGGCAAAGGTTTTACCACATTCTCCACACTTGTAGAGTTTCTCTCCAGTGTGAATTATCTTATGTCTACTAAGGTGTGAGGACCGGTTGAAGGCTTTGCCACACTCTTCACATTTGTAGGGTTTCTCTCCAGTATGAATTATTTTATGTCTACTAAGGTTTGAGGATGAAATAAAGGTTTTGCCACATTTATCACACTTGTATGGTTTCTCTCCAGAACAAATTTTCTTCTGTGAAAAAAGGGTTGTGGAATGGTTAAAAGCTTTGCCACATTCTCTACATCTATAGGGTTTCTCTTCAGTATAAAGTGTCTTATGTGTAGTAAGGTGTGAGGACAGGTGAAAACCTTTGCCACATTCTTCACATTTGTAGGGTTTGTCTCCAGTATGAATTTTCTTTTTTTTTTTTTTTTTGAGACGGAGTCTTGCTCTGTGCCCCAGGCTGGAGTGCAGTGGCGCGATCTCGGCTCACTGCAAGCTCCGCCTCCCCGGGTTCACACCATTCTCCTGCCTCAGCCTCCCGAGTAGCTGGGACTACAGGCGCCCGCCACCTCGCCCGGCTAATTTTTCTTGTATTTTTAGTAGAGACGGGGTTTCACCGTGTTAGCCAGGATGGTCTCGATCTCCTGACCTCGTGATCCTCCCGTCTCGGCCTCCCAAAGTGCTGGGATTACAGGCTTGAGCCACCGCGCCCGGCCGAATTTTCTTATGTGTAGTAAGGATTGAGGATCAGTTGAAGGCTTTGCCACATTTTTCACATTTGTAGGGTTTCTTTCCTGTATGAATGATCTCATGTTTACTAAGGGTTGAGGATGCAATAAAAGATTTGCCACATTTATCACACTTGTATGGTTTCTCTCCAGTATAAATTCTCTTATATGTAGTGAGGGTAGGGGAGTACTTAAAGGCTTTGCCACATTCTTCACATTTGTTGGGTTTCTCGCTAGGATGAATTGTCTTATGTATAGTAAGGGTTGAGAACTGGTTAAAAGCTTTGCCACATTCTACGCATTTGAAAGGTTTTTTTCCAGTATGCCCTATCTCATGTCTGTTTGAATTTGAAAATTGATGAAAGACTTTCCCATATTTATCACATGGAAATATTTTTCTCTGGGTAGTTGTTAAACATTGGTTAAGTCCATTATAACCTCTTTTGTGCACCTTACACTCATCCGCACTTTCACAGACTTTTTTAAACTCTAAATTGCCATATTCACATTTTTCATATCTTCTCAGTATCACAATTTGGAAAGAATCTTGTAGGCTCTGCTGTGGACAATGGTCTTGGGCAAAATGAAAACACATAAGTGAAAGAAACAACAAAGATTGGAACAGGTAGCTTTCTGTCAATGTCCAAATCTCAATCAAAGATTATAATGTACACAAAATATTAGAGAAACATGGCCCCATGAAAAAAAAATTTCAAAAGCAATATAAACAGCATATAAAGTAATTTTTAAAATTCTACATAAATTGAACAGGCCAGGGTTGGTGGTCATTCCTATAATCCCAACACACTGAGAAGCCAAGGTGGGAAAATCACATGAGGTCAGGAGTTTGAGACCAGCCTAGAGAACGTGGTGAAACCCTGTGTCTACTAAAAACACAAAAATTTACTGGACATGGTGGCATAGGCCTGTAATCCCAGCTGCTTGGGAGGCTGACACACAAGAATTGCTTGAACCCGGGAAGGGATGGTTGCAGTGACTGGAGATTGTATCACTGCACTGCAGCCTGGGCAACAGAGCAAGACTGTCTCAAAAATAAAATAAAATAGGCTGGGCACAGTGGCTCATGACTGTAATCCCAGCAATTTAGGAGCCCAAGGTGTGTAAATCATTTGAGGTCAGGAGTTCAAGGTCAGCCTAGCCAACATGGTGAAACCCTGTCTCAACTAAAAATACAAAAACTTAGCCAGTCATGGTGGCAAGCACCTGTAACCCCAGCTACTCAGGAGACTGAAGCAGGAAAATCGCTTGAACCTGGAAGGCGGAGGTTGCAGCGAGTCGAGATTGCGCCACTGCTTCCAGCCTGCGCGACAGAAAATGACTCCACCTCAGATAAAATAAATAAATAAATAAAATATAATAACATTCAGTAAGTGAAATGGAAACACAGAAAACTACTGAAGATCAGAAAAATGAGGATAACAACAAGAAATATTAAAATAGCAAAAAATAAAAATTTTGGGTATAAAAATTACAAAAAGTAACTGAAAATTTTCTTAAAAGAAAAAATGATGTATACATGAAAAAGCTGAACAAAAAAACTAGGATGTACACAAAGATATTTATAACAAACACATATATAAGTAAAATTTCAAAATTCACAAATAAGAGAATTTTCGGAGCAGCAATGTAGGCAGATGTAATGATGAAGAATTTTTGTATGTAACAAGTTAATTTTTAACCACATTTAAATATATTGCTGGATCTTTTAGAGGTTTTATAAAATCCCCGAAGGTACCACTAAGAAAATATCTGTATAGATACACAACAGAAAAATTTTAAAAACCTGAAAGCAATACAAAAAAAAAAAAAAACATAAAAGACAGAAAGGAAAATGAGAGACAAAGATACAAGAATCAAATAAAACAAATAATAAAATAACATTCATAAGTTTTTCTCTTTCAGAAAACTATTTAAAATTATATATATGATTATCTTTCCAATCAAGAGAAATTCAATAAAAGGTTTATTAAAAATTTTGTGAAATCAAGATTTAACTTGCCTTTCTACAAGACTCAGTTGAGATCTAATAACAAAAAAAGACTGAAAGTGGCAAGATGGAAGTAGAAATTTCATGTAAATATTAACCAAATGAGAGCAGAAGAGGTCACAATAGTAATATACAAGCTACATCTTAAGTCAAAAACCCATATTTTATAAAATGTGCTTTAAGTCAAAACTTAAAAAGACAAAAACACGTTAAACAATATGTAGATTCATTCACTGGGAACTATGACAAATTTGTTTATACATGCTTGTATTTGTGTGTGTGTGTCTCAAATTAGGGTTTCAAATATATAAGACAAATACTAAGAAAACTGAATAAACACATAGAGAGAAATATAATTATAATAGGCTCTTTCAGTAACCCATTTTCTGTTATAATAATAAAACAAGGCAGAATATTAGTAAGGGAACAGAGGACTAGAAGGCAGTAAAAAAACAATTATTTCCAATGAAGGTATACACAACACTCCTCAACAACATGAGGATACACAGCCTTCTCAGTAGCTCTACAACTGTCTTCATAATGGACCACCTGTTAGGCCAAAAACAAAGTCTTAACTCATTTTTTAAAGCTGAAAATTAATAATTCCTTTCTATGACAAAAATGGAATTAGAGTATAAAACAATAATACAAATAATTAATAAATTTACAAATATTTAGAAATGATGCAACACATATCTAACAACCACTAAGATAAATATTGATGACATTATGCAAAATAAAATGAGCCAGCCACAAACAGACAGATATTGTATAAGATATATAAAGCAGGCTGGGCGCGGTGGCTCACCGCCTGTAATCCCAGCACTTTGGGAGGCCGAGGCGGGCGGATCACGAGGTCAGGAGATCGAGACTATCCTGGATAACACGGTGAAACCCCGTCACTACTAAAAATATAAACAATTAGCCGGCCACGGTGGCGGGCGTCTGTAGTCCCAGTTACTCGGGAGGCTGAGGCAGGAGAATGGCGTGAATCCGGGAGGCGGAGCTTGCAGTGAGCCGAGATAGCGCTACTGCAGTCCGGCCTGGGCAAAACAGCGAGACTCCATCTCAAAAAAAAAAAAAAAAACCCTTATGCTCTTTGAAACAGAAAACAATGTAGTGTTTGAAAAGTGCCATGAAATGGGAAGAATTGGTAGTTGTTTCATGTGCAGTGAGATTTAGCTTTGCAAGATAAAAACATTCTAGTGATATGTTGCATAATAATGTCAATATAATTAATATGAACAAACAATATTTAGAAATATGTACTTCTCACTCTCTCTCTCAGGCTGGAGTGCAGTGGCACCATCTCGGCTGGCTGCAACCTCCGCCTTCCAGGTTTAAGTGATTCCCCTGCCTCCTTGGTAGCTGGTATTACAGGTGCGTGCCACCATACCTGGCTAATTTTTTGTATTGTAGTAGAGACTATGTTTCCCCATGGTGGCCAGGATGGTCTCGATCTCACCACCTTGTGATCTGCCTGCCTCAGCCTCTGAAAGTGACGGGATTATAGGCGTAAGCCACCCCCGAAAGGCCTAGAAATGTTTTATTGTAAATTTTGTGGTTTTTTTTTTTGACACATAACACATAAGTAGAAATAAGCAATAATGCCTAAAAGAGATACAGAGTTATTATTGTTTTTAAATTATCCTCAAATCCAAAAGTGTTTCTCAGACACAAAAATAAGATACATTCAAAAGGAAATAGATGTTGAAATTAGGAGAGTTATTTATTTATTTATTTATTTATTTATTTATTTATTTATTTTGAGACAGAGTCTTGCTCTGTCCCCCAGGTTGGAGTTGCGGTGGCACGATCTGGGCTCACTGCAAGCTCCGCCTCCAGGGTTCACTCCATTCTTCTGTCTCAGCCTCTGGAGTAGCTGGGACCACAGGCGTCTGCCACCACACCCGGCTAATTTTTTGTATTTTTAGTAGAGACGGGATTTCACCGTGTTAGCCAGGATGATCTCAATCTCCTGACCTCGTGATCCGCCCGCCTCAGCCTCCCAAAGTGCTGATTGTAAAGACTTTTTACCTCCTTGGTTAATTTTTTCCTCAGAAATTTATTAATTAATGCTATAGTAAATAAGATTTTTTTCTTCCTCTATTTTATCAGATGGTTTAAGTGGATGAAACCATACATATACTTCTTTTTTTTTTTTTTTTTTTTTTTTTTTTTTTTTGAAAAGGGTTT
>NC_037687.1:19632475-19749562 GCF_003255815.1 Theropithecus gelada | reverse complement strand
ATTTTTTTTTTTTTTTTTTTTTTTTTTTTTTTTTTTGAGACAGAGTCTGGCTCTGTCACCCAGGCTGGAGTGCAGTGGCCGGATCTCAGCTCACTGCAAGCTCCGCCTCCCGGGTTCCCGCCATTCTCCTGCCTCAGCCTCCCGAGTAGCTGGGACTACAGGCGCCCGTCACCTCGCCCGGCTAGTTTTTTGTATTTTTAGTAGAGACGGGGTTTCACCGTGTTAGCCAGGATGGTCTCGATCTCCTGACCTCGTGATCCGCCCGTCTCGGCCTCCCAAAGTGCTGGGATTACAGGCTTGAGCCACCGCGCCCGGCCCATACATATACTTCTATGCTAATTTTACATTTTGCTAATTTACCGAGTGTATCTGTTAGTTTAGATAGGTTGCAATGTACTCTTTATGGTTTTCTAAATATAAGATTGTGTGATCCACAAACAGCAGCTTTTTACTTGTTTTTCAATTTCAATGGCTACTTTTATTTCTTTGACTAGTTCTTCTGCCATGTATTTCCAGTGCTAGAATAAAATAGAAGCATCGACAATGGGCACAATGTAGTTTTGTATTGGTGTCTGAATTTGATGGAGCAAACACTTCTTCATGTTTTCATAAACTGATTTTAGAAGGTAAAGATCTTCTTTTGTTGGGCCCTTAGGGTGATGAGATGCCCTCTGAGTTTGTAGTGAAGAGGGATTGTAGCTTGGTCACAAGGCTGCTGGATCTCCACTAGGGTCCACCTTTAGTTGGCTTGTTACAGGGGCTTGGGTGGTTGTAATTCCCATTTTATTTTTGGACAGACTGAATATCCCTCAGGACTTTGCTCCGTAGGGCAGACATTAGGGCAGGTTTTTGCAGTGGGTTCTGAATATAGTGGGCTTTATATCAGGAAGCGGACGAGTATGGCTTTCACTGAGTATCAGAGAGCATTTTCTCAGGTAACTGTGTGGATTCTCTATAGGCAGAACTGATCATACACTGTGGCTCAGGTAACTGAAACTGAGTCATTGAGCCACTTCAGAAACAGTAAAGGCCAAGGTCTGCAGGTCTGCCTTTGTGGCTGTAAATGGGTGCCTTCCTCCAGGTCTCTGGAATGGCAGGACCTCTCCCAGACTGTGGCTGGGAGGAGTCTGGCATAGTTTCAGAGTAAGTTCACAATCCTCAGTGGGACCAAGTTGGGTGAACCCTATCCTGGTCTGTAGCCAAGAACAGGGACCCTGCACTTTCCCATCTCAATGAGGGCCTGCCTTCTGAATAGAACACTTCTCAATCTTCAGCTTTAACAGCGTTTCACAACTCCCTCCATGGATCTCAAATCTCTCTTACGGGCACTTATTTTGGAGATGGGCTCTGGCTACATAACCCAACTGGTCTCGAAATCCTGACCTGAAGCAGTTCTCCAACCTTAATGTACCATGTAACTGTCATTACAGGTGTGAGCCATAATGCCTGGTTCTCTCATAAAGGCATTTTTGTCAGGGTTGGGTGACATTATTTTGCTGTAAGAGGATATGAATGTAGGGGACTTTTAATCTTTTCATCTTACTGATGTCACTCTCTATACATTTGTAATTTCTGTTTTCTATTTCAAATTTGTCTGTAATTTTAGATTCAGATATTTAGGACAATATGCTGGAATTTGCGTGGTATGCCTAAAGTAAATGAGATAATTAGTAGGCACTCCAGCTCTCAGCGCCGCTCCCAGCCACAGCCTCCCACGCCTCGCTCAGCTCCAACATGGCAAAAGTCTCCAGCCCTACAGAAACTGAGCGGTGCATCGAGTCCCTGATTGCTGTTTTCCAGAAGTATGCTGGAAAGGATGGTTATAACTACACTCTCTCCAAGACGGAGTTCCTAAGCTTCATGAATACAGAACTAGCTGCCTTCACAAAGAACCAGAAGGACCCCGGCGTCCTTGACCGCATGATGAAGAGACTGGATACCAACAGTGATGGACAGCTAGATTTCTCAGAATTTCTGAATCTGATTGGTGGCCTAGCTATGGCTTGCCATGACTCCTTCCTCAAGGCTGTCCCTTCCCAGAAGCGGATCTGAGGACCCCCTTGGGCCTGGCCTTCAAACGCATCCCCTTTCCTTCCAACCTTTCTGTCATCATCTCCATAGCCCACACATCCCCTGAGCCCAGCATACCAACCACCTCATGCAGACCCCACCTGCCAATAGTAATAAAACAATGTCACTTTTTTAAAACAAAAAAAAAAAAAAAAAGAAAGAAAAAAAATTAGTAGGCACTCCATATTTACTAAAAGAATTACTTATAAATTTAAGTTTGCTGCAGGCAGTACAGAATTATAAGATTTTTATTTACTTTTTTCAGCCTATATCTAAATAGTAACATAGTTTATTTCCTAATATATGTTTTACATATCAGAGGGTCTAACCCTATTCTGCCTATATTTTCTATGTTTAACAATGTAAGGCTATTGTTTGCTTCAAAAGTTAGATTACAGCAGTTTCATTTTGTATAAGAATAACATATATTTAGAATAAAAACTAACTCTAATTTTTAATGCTTATTTATTAAAAGTTTCTTATTAGAATCTTCTATTTATAATTATACTGCATATTCTCTGAAATTTTATTGCCACACAGTGCATGCCAATGATTCAAAATACCTGCATTTAATGAGACACAGTAACAGCTAAATATTGCAGTTACCTAGACAAACATTTTTAAATTATTTTTTTGAGATGGAGTCACGTCCTATCACCCAGGCTGGGGTGCAGTGGTGCAATCTTGACTCACTGCAACCTCCACCTCCTGGATTCAAACAGTTCTTATGCCTCAGCCTCCCAAGTAGCTGGAATTACAGGCATGTGTCGCCATGCCCAGCTAATTTTTGTATTTTTGTAGAGATGGGCTTTCACCCATGTTGGCCAGGCTGGTCTTAAACTACTGACCTCAGGTGATCTGCCCACCTCAGCCTCCTGTAGTGCTGAGATTACAGGTGTGAGCCACTGCACCCAGCCTGACAAATTTTTTTAAATGATACATCAATGTTGCATACCAGGTTTTATGAGTAAACATTTCTCTTATTCTTATTTTGAAGTTTCATATTAGTGTGTTTTTTCAGTGTAGGTTTCTTTCTTTCTTTCTTTCTTTTTTTTTTTTTGAGATGGAGGCTCATTCTGTCACCCAGGCTGGAGTGAAGTGGAGCGATCTCAGCTCACTGCAACCTCTGTCTCCCGGTTTCAAGCGATTCTTCTGCCATAGCCTCTCGAGTCGCTAGGACTATAGGCACGTGCCATAATGCCTGGCTGATTTTTGTATTTTTAGTCGAGACGGGGTTTCACCTTATTGGCCAGGCTGGTCTCAAACTCCTGACCTCGTGATCTGCCTGCCTCAGCCTCTCAAAGTGCTGGGATTACAAGCATGAGCCAACATGCCAGGCCTCATTTATATTTCAAATATGGTCTCATTTGGTCAACCAGGCTGATTTGCAGGGCTCCCTGCTGCCAGAACCTTCCAAATTCAGATGATACCCTTGTTCCAGCCTCTCAAGTGGCTGGTTTACAACTATTTGCCATGACACCCAGCTAGCTTTTTTGTATTTTTTGTAGAGACAGTTTTCCCATGTTGCCCAAGCTGGTGGTGAACTCCTGGGATCAAGTGATCAACCCATCTTGGCCTTCCAAAGTCCTAAGACTACATTTCATTTTATTAAGTACTTTAATTAATTTATATTTTAAATAATTGATTAAAGAAATGGAGTTGTTATTACCCGTTATATTGTTATTGTTTTATGTGTTTCTAGCAGTTATATTTTTCTCATTATCTGTTTTACTTTTTTTTTTTTTTTGAGACAGAGTCTTGCTCTGTCACCAGGCTGGAGTGCAGTGACATGATCTTGGCTCCCAGCTAACTTTTGTATTTTTAGTAGAGACAGGGTTTCACTGTGTTAGCCAGGATGGTCTCAATCTCTTGACCTTGTGATCCGCCTGCCTCAGCCTCCCAAAATGCTGGGATTACAGGCGTGAGCCACTGTGCCCGGCCCATGCACACATATTTTTATTGTGGCACTATTCACAATAGCAAAGACTTAGAACCAACCCAAATGTCCATCAATGATAGACTGGATAAAGAAAATGTGGCACATATACACCATGGAATACTATGCAGCCATAAAAAATGATGATTTCATGTCTTTTGCAGGGACATGGATGAGGCTGGAAACCATCATTCTTAGCAAACCAGCACGAGAACAGAAAACCAAACACCACATGTTCTCACTCATAAATGGGAGTTGTACAGTGAGAACCCTGGACACAGGGCAGGGAACATCACACACTGGGGCCTGTCGAGGGGTGGGGGACTAGGGGAGGGATAGCATTAGGAGAAATACCTAATGTAGGTGACGGGTTGATGGGTGCAGCAAACCACTATGGCACATGTATAACTATAACAAAACTGCATATTCTGCACATGTACACCAGAACTTAAAGCATAATAAAAAAATTTTTAAAAGCTGAAAAAAAAAAAAAAAAAAAAAAAGATGGGGAGAAAAGGAAGAAAAGAAAAAGAAAAGGTAGGTTAAGTTTTTCTTAGCTTTAATTTGGTAGGGCTTCACCCTGGAACAATGGCCCATGATTTTGAACATGATGACGCTTTTTTGACTTGGGTGTGATGTGTCCATCCTTTTTCTGCTGTGCAAACGGCAGTCTCAGTGGGTAGCAGCATGAGGTAGGGGGCTTCCTAGGCTGTCTCAAGTTTTCCTTTTTTCTATCATTTGATGAGGACGTGGTCTCCAGGCTGATGTTGGTGTGCTGGACACTCTAGGGGTGGTGCCTGTGCTAAAAGACTTTTAGTTCTGAGAAAAGGGAAAGTGGAAGTCCTGCTATAGGGTCCAGCCCTACAGGGCCTGTGGGTTTTTCTTTTCATGTGCGGAGACGAGAGATCATAGAAATAAAGACCCAAGACAAAGAGATAGAAGACAGCTGGGCCCCGGGGACCACGACCACCAAGACGCGGAGACCAGTAGTGGCCCCCAATACCTGGCTGTGCTGTTATTTTTTGGATACAAGGCAAGGGAACAGGGTAAGGAGTGTGAGCCATTTCCAGTGATAGGTAAGGTCACGCGAGTCATGTGTCCACCAGACAAGGGGCCCTTCCCTGTTTGGTAGCGGAGGTGGAGACAGACACCTTAAGTCATTATTTCTTCTATGCATTTCAAAGACTTTCCTACTTTCACTAATTCTGCTACTGCTTTCTAGAAGGCGGAGCCAGGTGTACAGGGCGGAACATGAAAGCAGACCAGGAGCGTGACCGCTTGAAGCACAGCATCACAGGGAGATGATTAGGCCTCCAGATGGCTGCTGGCGGGCCTGACATCAGTCAGGCCTTCCACAAGAGGCAGTGGAGCAGACTCTTAGCTCTAACTTCTCTCGGGGAAAGAGAGACTACCTTTCCGGGTAGGCTAAGTAATGGGTGCCTTCCCAGGCACTGGCGTTACCGCTAGACCAAGGAGCCCTCTAGTGGCCCTGTCCAGGCATGACAGAGGGCTCACACTCTTCTTCCTAGGTTACAATAGTAGAACAAAGATTATTATAATATTGGAATAAAGAGTAATGCTATAAACTAATGATTAGCAATATCCATACATAATCAATCTATATTCTATGTCTAACATAACTATTCTTATTTTAAGTATTTTCTTTGTTATACTGGAACAGCTTGTGCCTTCAGTCTCTTGCCTCCGCACCTGGGTGGCTTGCCGTCCACACTCGCTTAGCGCCACCCAGGCAACATGGCGGCCTCGCACCCTCTCAATGTTTCAGACTTGCTGTGGCTCTCACTACTCTTGTGCATTGCGGCCTTGGGGATGAGGGTCTTTGTGACTCGCCCGGTTGTCCCTGGACATTGCTTCTTCCTGAGCCCCCACCATCTGGCCCCTGGCCTCTGGCTGGTTTGCGCTGTCCAGTGGTTGCCCAGCGCCCTCCCCAGCACGGGAAGTGTCTGTCCACAGCTAGGTCCCCCTGCTGGCTGATGCCCCGGCCTCTCTAGGAGCCGCTGGAAGTGGAAATTTGTTGGCATTAACTTTGGGCTGGCCTGGGTTCCTCGATGCAGTTGGAACAAGATTTCTTTTATAAGAGGTTTGGATAACATTTGTCTTTGGTTTAGTAATATTTTTTCTTCTGAATTTTCTTTAGCACCTTTTTAAAATCCTTTTACTAAAAATACATTTTAATTTCCTTACATACCTTGCATATAAACTGTTTCTTGAATAGTTTTATATTCAGGAGGTCTAATTACTTTTATTTATTTATTTATTTATTTTGAGACGGAGTCTTGCTCTGTCACCCAGGCTGGAGTGCAGTGGCCAGATCTCGGCTCACTGCAAGCTCCGCCTCCCGAGTTCACGCCATTCTCCTGCCTCAGCTTCCCGAGTAGCTGGGACTACAGGCGCCCGCCACCTCGCCCGGCTAGTTTTTTGTATTTTTTAGTAGAGACGGGGTTTCACCGTGTTAGTCAGGATGGTCTCGATCTCCTGACCTCGTGATCCACCCGTCTTGGCCTCCCAAAGTGCTGGGATTACAGGCTTGAGCCACCGCGCCCGGCCTACTTTTAAATTATACAATATTTCCTGTATACATTCTTATATGACTTTCACAAACTTTGACATGCCTCAACTTTCCGACTTCCTTTTACAGTATTTCTCTCCCTGTTCTCACCCTCTGTGTCTTTCTCTGATCTCTGTCTCTTCCAGTCTCTCACTGATTCTCCCCATCTATTTCTCTCTCATTTGCACTTTCTCTCTTTCTCTCTCTGTCAACCCCTCTTTCTTCTCTCTCCACTTAGTCTCTTGGGCTGGATGGGATCCGCGTGGCTGCAGTCCAGGTCCTGGACAGCCGCCAGCCAAGAGACTTAGCAGATACCCGAGGCAAGTTGCATGAGTCATAGAACTTCTCCTCCTCTGCTCTCTTCCCAGCGCCAGTGCCCGCCCTCTTCTTCCATGCAGAGCCAGGCTGGGCAGAGGGATCCACACCCTTCCTGGTGTAACTGGCTGCCTGGCTGGGTGGCAGAGGCTCCTGGCCCTGACGCACTCACACTCTTCTGCTCAGCTCCAACTTACAGGTGTCCATGGCCTGCCGTCCTCCGAGGGTGGCAAGACACTCCCAAGTGGCATGGAAGGTTTGGAGATTGGTGGCCGGTGGCCTGAGTGGCTCTGGCTGCATGGCCAGGTGTGAGGAGAGCGTTCCAGCCGCCACTCTGCTGGGTGCCAGCGATCTGCAACAATGTGGAGCTGCGCTTGCTGCTCAATCTCTCTCTCTTTCGCTCTGACTTCTCTCAGTTTCTCTCGCCTCTCTGCTGGTCTTTCCCTGCCTCTACCAGCCACCTACACTGCTGTGAGCAGCCAGCGGGAGTGGAGCTTAGCCTCTTTATTCCCCTGAGAAGAGAGGAAAGGGAAGTTCTGACTATTTTTCCTACTGCCAGAGGAGTGTGTGAGGTTCAGTCTCCCCCAATGGGAATTTTTCACCTTTTTGTAACCTCTAAGACATCCCGACTAAGGAATACTTCATCACTCCCAGTGGCTTTTCTTCCCTTACTCCCAACTAAGGAATGCCTTACTGCCCCTGTGGCTCCTCTTTCCTTGGTATGTCCTAACCAAGGAATGCTTCACCGCCCCGCTGCTTTTCTTTTCTTAGTCCTGACCACCAAGGAAATAATTTACCAGCTCCTCTGGCATTTCCTTCCTTGGCTCATGCATGAGGTTGTGTGTCCACGTGGTATACGAGGGTCCTTTACTCCAGGTCACTGGCTGGTTTCTTCCTGCATTGCTGAGAGTGCAGGTTTATTTGTGATACCAAGTAGATCTTGATTCCTTACCCCTGAGGCTGCCTCAAGAGGTAGTGGGGTGCCTCCTCATGAGAGAGGACTGGAGACCCCCCTGGAGGAGAATGGCTCCCCATATGGGCCACCATTTTGTTATAAGTAAAATATTTATTCAGAAATAGAATGCTTGTTCCTTGGTACCACAAGGAAAAATCAGGATTCAGACAAAAAGTTTTCTCAGCAAGGCAAATTTACATTCTGCAAAGGGTGCTCCTTGCAGATGGGATAATGGTAAGAGCACACCTGAATAAAGGAAGGAAGCAATTTTTATCCCTTACGCAGCTTGTCCCTGCTAGTGTGTCTTGTCTCCATTGCCTGGAGCCAGACTTCACAATTTAAACTGAACCTGATTGGCTAACAACTTAAAACTTTCCTAAATAGGTAAAAGCAATGGAGAACAAAGGAAAAGAGGAAGTTACTTATGAAAAGACTTAGAAAAGTAATAATATTCCCAAATAAGGAAGGGGCATAGGCTGTGAGCTGGGACATGACCGTAAGCACGTGCAGCACAGATATCCTGATTAAAGTACAAGGATATAGGGTGTACTACGTGCCTGTGAGCATGTGTAGCACAAATATGTTGGTCTCGAACTCCTGACCTCACGTGATCCACCCACCTCTGCCTTCCAAAGTGTTGGGAATTACAGGCATGAGCCACTGCAGCCGGCCAGGCACTTCTGTAGATTTAGAAACAGATATAAGACATGTTATACAAAAACATATACAAACACAAAGGCTTATATACACATCTAATTAATGTCCATTTGTGAGTATGTATTGAAAAAAAGGCCCCAAAGAAAAGTATGTAAGAGGTCATTACCTTACTCATTCGCCTCAAGACACAGAAATTCAGTCAATGAACTCAGCCCATGTGATTCTAGTCAGCCAGTTAGCTCAGCCCAAGTGATTCCAATCAGCCAATTAAATTAGCCCAAGTGATACCAATTAGGCAATTATATCACTATAGGGGAATCGAATTAGCCAACTAGATTAGCCCAAGGTGATTCCAATCAGCCAATTTTCTTAGCCTAGGTAGATTCAATCAGCCAATTATCTAAGTATCTAAGGAATGACTACAGATTTATCAAAGCAGGGCTAAACTAGTTGATGTGAAGAACACATACATACATTGAGAAGGAATGCAGGATGCTGAAATGCACACCTGAACAGCATGTATAATGTGGCTTTGCTGTCAGCTCATTTCTGAGGCCTATGCTACTGAAGGTGAAGGTTTTTTTGTTTATACAAACAATATTGTACAAATATGTTTCATTCTGAAATGCTATTGAGTAAAAGAGATTGGAAGTAATTACATACCTGCATAATGTGTATATGCCAAGTGATTGAAAATGGTCTTTTGGGGAATATTTCTTGTATACGTATTTACATAGACATACTCATCCTGTATATAAGTTTAAAAAAATCTATTTACCTGGCCAGGTGCAGTGGCTCATGCCTGTAATCCCAGCAATTTAGGAGGCCAAGGTGGGTGGATCACCTGAGGCGGGGAGTTCAAGACCAGCCTGACCAACATGGAGAAACCCTGTCTCTACTGAAAATATGAAAATTAGTCAGGCATAGTTGCATAGACCTGTGAACCCAGTTACTTGGGAGCCTGAGGCAGGAGAAGTGCTTGAACCCGGGAGGCAGAGGTTAAAGTGACACAAGATAGCATCATTGCACTCCAGCCTGGGCAACAAGAGTGAAACTCCATCTCAAAAAAAATAAAAATAAAAATCTATTTACCTATTTGTGTGTATATATACCCCAATGTATCCATATTTTTATTTATATTTATAGAGAATAAAGATGTAGAATGAATATGGAAGTATTGATAAATATTGGTACTAACAGTAATATAGAAAGAAACTTTCATACATGTATAAACTTAATTGCCTTATAAACTATATCCAGAATAGTACACAAATAGAGGTATGCTCCGACATCCACTCTGCTGCATTTAACATAAAAGAAGAAAGCACTGGACTTTGTTGTTGATTTCTGCAAGATGTAAATGCACTAAGGCCATGGGAGTCATTAACTGTCATGTCAAGGTTGACCCCTACTCTATGTTGTATATATGGCCAGAGATAAACCAGCCCAAGTCCAAAGGCACACACCTACATTTGACAATGCTTATTCTTCTTCATTAGAACTTCCATCAGGACAAAGGTCCTTGTTTTATCCCATGAGTGTGTGCTGTAAAAGTACAATCTTGTCTTTTTGTCTTTGTGGCTAAAGAAGAGGCCTTTTCTTTTTTTTTTTTTTTTTTTTATTTAGAGGGAGTCTCGCTCTTGCCCAGGCTGGAGTGCAATGGCATGATCTTGGCTCACTGCAACCTCCACCTCCCGCACTCAAGCAATTCTCCCACCTCAGCCTCCCCAGTAGCTGGGATTACAGGCATGCACCACCATGCATAAATTTTCTTTGGCCCCTATTTTTATTAATTTATCTTTTTCAGCAGAAGAAAAGATAGGAACTGCCATTGGGGGAGGAAGGCAAGGGGTTACGTGAAAAAAAGGCATTTCAGAGGAAACGACCACCTGTTTGCCTATTTAATCTGCAAGGTTATTCCCTCAGCTTTCAAAGGAGGTATTTTTTTGGTGTCCTGGAACATGGACAATAGCAATTTCTTCTGGCAGCTGGAGATTATCTAATACTTCGGTCATTATACCTTTGTGCACCAGGTCTTGGCCTTTACTATTAATAAGACCTTGTTCAGGCCGGGCGCGGTGGCTCAAGCCTGTAATCCCAGCACTTTGGGAGGCCGAGACGGGCGGATCACGAGGTCAGGAGGTCGAGACCATCCTAGCTAACACGGTGAAACCCCGTCTCTACTAAAAAATACAAAACACTAGCCGGGTGAGGTCGCGGGCGCCTGTAGTCCGAGCTACTCGGGAGGCTGAGGCAGCAGAATGGCGTAAACCCGGGAGGTGGAGCTTGCAGTGAGCTGAGATCTGGCCACTGCACTCCAGCCTGGGTGACAGAGCCAGACTCCGTCTCAAAAAAAAAAAAAAAGGCCTTGTTCAGTCTGAAATTTTCCTAAAGGTATGAGCTACTCCAAAGGCATATTTGGAATCAGCATAAACTGTCCCTTCTGGATTTTGCAAGTGCTTTACAGCTTGATTTAGTGCAAACAATTCACATGTTTGAGCGGACCAATTATTAGGCAATCTTCCCAACTCTATCTCTGTGAGAGCTTCGCCATCAATTACCGAATGTCCATTATGCCTTTTTCCTTCAATCACTCAAGAAGAGCCATCTAGGATTAGGTCTTGTCCCGTTTTGAAAGGGGCCTTTAATCAGGCCTGCCTTTTGTGTGATAATTAATTAGATCTAAACACTTATGTTCTGGCCCTTTTTGATTTGTGTTCCCTGTTGGGAAACCTGCTGGGTTAAGTGAATTGTCAGTGGTTAATGTTAAGTCATCTCTTTTTAATAAGATAGCTAGATACTTAAAAATTCTTGAGTCGGTGAGCCATCTCCCTGCTTGTTGGTTCTAGATAGTTCTAACTTGATGGGGTGTGCTCACAACTAAGTTTCCTCTGAAGGTTACTTTCCTACTTTCTTCAGTTAACAGGGTGGTACCTGCAATGTATTGAACACATTCGGGCCACCCATAGGTTAGTGGATCTAAAACTTTTGATAGGAAGGCTACAGGTTGCCGACGCCCCCGTTGTTCCTGGGTAAGTACTCCTAGAGCTACCCCCTCGTTCACATTAACTACAAGGTGAAATGCTTTCTCTAGGGAAAGTAAGGCTAGGGCAGGGGCAGTTACAAGTTGATGTTTAAGTTCTTCAACCTGGTGGATTTCTTCAGAAGTCCGCGGGAGAAGGTTAGGCTTTTCTTGGGTAAGCTCTAGATATAAAGGTTTTGTCCTTAGGGCCTATGAGTCAATTCATAAGTGACAATACCCAACTAATCCTAGAAATTTTCTGAGTTCTTGTTTAGTCAGGCAAAGGCAATGACACGATTCCTTCAACTCGTTCAGGCCCTATCCTTCATTTGCATTTACTTATTAAGTATGCCAAGTACTTCACTTCTGGATCTACGAATTGAAGCTTTCCCTTTGAAACTCATAACCTTCATCCTTGCAAACGGTTAAGGACATGGATGGAAAAAGTCAGTCACTTGTTCTACAGCCTCACCAGTTATAAGAACAACATTTACATATTGGAGCAAACATATGTGTTTGGGGGTAGAAATCTGTTCCAGAACCTGTTCTGAAATTTGGCCAAAGAGGTTAGGGGAATCTGTGAACCCTTGGGGCAAAACTCCCCCATGGGTACTGTTGCTTCCATCCAGAATGAGCATCTTCCCATTTGAAAGCAAATATGTCCCGGCTGTTTTCAGCCAAAGGGCATGCCCAGAAGATGTCTTTTAAGTCTATTACTGTAAACCATTGATGGTCATATGGGATTTTGCTGAGGATGGTGTAAGGATTAGGGACATCGGGATGAGAAGCCAGGACTATCTGGTTGTTACCCCTGAAACAGAAAGTTCTTCCAAGGAGCAGGTGATATCAGATGGAGGGAAACAAGCAGAGGAGCGGGCTGCTTCTGAATCTACTAAAAATGTTATGAGCTCATATTTTTGCCCCACCTCTAAATTTATCAAGAGCTTTTGGTGGGATTCGAGAGAAAAAATACATAGCCCCTGACCCCCCATTCTTCCTCAAAAGTCATGAGTGGAATAACTTCTTTTCCTTCTCCCAGTCAGAACATTCCCTCTTGAAGTGACCTTCTCTACCACATTTCAAACACTTATCCTGTCCTTCCTCTTTTCCTACTCTAGGATTCTTTGGTTTTGCTTCCCTATGCCCTTTATAGGGCGTGACAGATGAAAGCTTGGATCCTTTACAGGTTTTGGCCCCCTGGAAGCTTTGTTTACTAGTGTGTGGGTTTGGAGCCCCCTGCTGGAAGGTGGATAACATCATTTTTGCCTTCTGGTTTTGCTTCTCTTCATCCCTCCTCACATACACTATCTGAGCTTCTCTGAGAAGCTCACTCATAGGATGGTCGTTCCAATTCTCTATCTTTTGTAATGTTTTCGAGATATCTGGCCAACCATTGGTGACAAAATGAAGCTTTAGCATTTTGTGCCCTAGTGGGTCTTCTAAATCTAAGTCTGCATATGTTCTCATTACTCTTTCAGTCTATCTACGAATTCCATAGGCCCTTCATCCTTCCCTTGTTGAATGTTGAATGCTCGGGAAAGATTTTATTTTTTGGGGGGGTACTGACTTCCAAATTTATTATCATTTCCCTAAGGTCTTGCATATTTTCCCGGTGAGCTGCATTGTTATCCCATTGGGGGTCTTGGATGGGGCATTTTTGGTCCACAGCTGGAACGTTTTGACCAAGAGGATGTTCATGTTCCCAGACACAGCAGGCCTACGGATCATGTTCCTTTCTTCCCCTGAAAACAGGATGTCCAGGATGGACATTAACTCGGCCCAAGTGTATAACTGAGGTCCTAAAAATTGGTCATTTTGATCTGCCACTCCATAAGGGTCATCTAACAGTTGCTTGAATTCTTTTTTTAAATTTTGAACTTCTGAGCTAGTTGAGGGAGCATTCACGAAGCCAATGGCCCCTTTCCTTGGGACACCTCCCTTAAGGGGAAGAGGGTTGGGGCTGACTCCTTAGACACAAGAGGAAAAAAATCCTTTTTACATTGTTCTACCTCACACTACAGTCCTTTTAGGGAATGGTACTTAGGCTGCTAAGGAGCAGGCTGATGGGATGATAATTCCCAAGAACAAGGCTTGTATGGAGGAGGGGATTTGAAGTGGGGTCTGCGGCAGCAGTGGCTGCCTGAGGAGGGGAATCGGGGGTACTAAGCAGAGGAAGATGGTCCAGGGGATCCCATGCATTGGAGTCTTTAGGCATTGGAACAAGCTTATTTTTCAGAGGTGCTAGATCGGGGTTTCCCCCGGTTCTCTTTAAAGGAAAAAGGAGGACAGGTCCTTGTCTCCAATAAAGAGCATAGTCCAGCTCTTCTTGACTGGACTTTTATCATTCACATATTGAATTAAAAGCGGACACATCACATCCTCATTTGACCCAAACTTTGGCCAGAAGACTGAGGGTTTGAGGATGGGTTCTTAGGTCCAAATAAAATAGCAACATTTTATCATTTGTTGCTTTTCCTTATGCTTAGTCCTTTCATTATTTTTCCAATATTTTAACATGAAACCTAGGGGACTATCAAGGGGAATATCATTGCTGTTAGCTTTATCCTTTTTACTACCTGTCTTACTTGGAGTATTTCCCATTTGGGTGCTAGTCAGCTCAATCCGTCATACTAGAGATTTCTTGCCTTTCCTACCTTGGAAGTTTGGGGTGAGGCCGAACCCATTATATTAGAGATTTCTTGCCTTCCCTCTCCCGAGAGGCTTAACCCCACCTACTGGAGGTCTCTTGCACTCTTCTCCTTTTGCTTCGTCCTCTCTGGCCACTTCCTCAGAGGGAATTTAGGTCCCTCTTAGCATTGGCGGGTTCACTATAAGCTCCTGACCTGCACTCCTTTACAGGAGGGCCGCAATGAGCCATATGAGGTGACCATGGAATGCAGACTGGACTCCCTCACTCCACACTCAATGTCCTTGGATCTCATTCATGCACTTTCAACCTCCAAGATATCCTGACCACCAAGGAAATACTTTGTTGCACCTGCCACGTTTCTTACCTTGGTCTGTGCACAGTTTCCTGGTCACGGAGGTGTGTGAGGATCCTTCCACCCTCACTGCTGACAGTCCGTGTTTATTCATCACTCCAGGGGAAGTCTCAATCCCCTTGCCTCTGAGGTCATGGCAACAAGGCAGTCAGATACATCTCCTCATGAGAGATGATGGGGGACCTCTCCCCAGAGGAGAAAGTGAATCCCAGATGAGCCCCCAAGATCATTGGAAATAAATGCTTGGTGCCGCAAAGAATAAGCACTCTGGCAGAAAGCTTTCTCAGCAAGGCAATTTACTTCTGCAGAAGAGTGCCACTTGTGCCTGGCATGGCTGCAAGAGCACACTGAGCAAGGCAGGGCAGGGGTTTTTATCCCTAACGCAGCAGATCCTGTAGCTGTGTCCTTTCCCCATTGGCTGGAGTCGTACTGCACGATCTAACTGACCTGATTGGCTACTATTTAAAATTGAATAGGGCTTATTAGGCGGGAAGGGAGAGACTGTCCGTTACAGTACAAGGCATGTTGCCCAGGGTGGAGTGAAGTGGCATGATCTCGGCTCACTACAACCTCCATCCCCCAGGTTCAAGTAATTCTCCTGCCTCAGCCTCCCAAGTAGCTGAGATTACAACACACGCCACCACCCACAACTAATTTTTGAATTTTTAGTAGAGATGGGGTTTTACCATGTAGGCCAGGCTGGTCTCAAACTCCTGACCTCAGGTGATCCACCCACCTTGGCCTCCCAAAGTGCTGGGATTACAGGCATTGAGTCACCACGACTGGCCGATGCCACATATTTTTGCTTTTTTTTCTTTTCTTTACACAGGTGCTAATGAACTCAGGTATAATTAACCCTCAGGGGTAAATTATTCACTAACTACAGTAATAGAGTCCAGTTTTTATGAACAGGTTTTCAGTTCTTTGATATTGTCCTACATTCAGAAATCACAAATGAAACATACTGGAATGTGTGACATGAACAATGTTTTGGAGATTAACATCCAGGTTTTTACATACTACACAGAACAACATGAAAGCTGGTACCATATGGGAACCAAAGGAACTGTCCTCGAGAACATAGAATTTTAAGAACATCAATTATTAAGAGGTTACATGGAAGCAGAAGTGCTCCTAGATGTTTCCATTATCTAGATAGAAAAATTCAACAGATGAGCCCCAGTGAGTTAAGGAACATCCTTGACTGCTGTGGGTGATGGTCTTTCCATCCAAAGCAGAGTGTGAAACCTGACGGCTTTCAAAGGACCCCCCCAGTGCTCCACATCTCAAAAGTTGCTCCCACAAATCTGGAATGCTATCTGTTCCTGAGGGATCAGGTCCCACCTGTGTCTCTGAGACACTGACTTGAGATGAGGCCAATTAGTTCAAGCGTAAATGACCTAAGTCATCATCAGCTTCAGGTTGTGTTTTGGAGCTTGTCCACTTAAGAGGGTTGATAAAAAATGGCTCACAAGACACATGCCTGGGAAATGAGGTTTTCTCCTTTGCTCTCAGCAGATCCTGGGCAACCCAGTAATTAACCTTCTTGATTTCTCAACTTTCACATTTGCGAAAAAGGCGCCAGTGCCCGTGACATTTCCCCGAAGACACAGCCCTTGTCACCTCCTACAAAGTTCTGAAGTTGTGCGCAGATGGGCAGGTGGCAGATTTCTCTCAAAAGCAGCTGAGCTCGCGCTCTGGCTAGACAAAGCAGAGGGCTGAGGCACAACGGACATTGTCTCACACATCAGGACAGTTTCCATAGCAGTTTAGGAAAGAAGGCAGCTCCCTGGGCTGGAGACGATGCAATGCTCTGGAAAGACCCTTAGGTGCGGGTGAGAGAGGAAATCCAGCTGCACAGGGTCAATGAGGGGAGGCCGAACCGCCCGATTTGGACAAAGGTAAAGTATACTTCCTAGCCTAATACCCTCCTCAATGCCCAGCCCAGACCTACCCTTCACGTCCCTAGCTGTATTCACTCTCCCTGGCAAGGGAGCGGCACGGAATTGGCTGCCAGCAATGCTTTGGACACCAGTAAGTCTACACCGCTCTCACCCTACCACCAGGGCTACCCACCGCCCCGATGCATACTGGGATTGTAGTTCTGAAGCTACCTACCCATTGGCTAAGAACGGTGAGGAGACTACAACTCCCAGCATACCAGGCGCGGGCGCGCAACGTCCTGCCCCTTCCTCTGGACTGCCAACCGCCCCCGAGCCTGGTACAGGCTGGGATTGTAGTCCTATAGCCTTGTAGCCAAAGGGCTAGGAGTTGCCATGAGACTACATCTCCCAGAAAGACCAGCGAGGCGCGCGCAGCTCTACCCCTTCCTCCAGTGATGCTCACTGTCCCTGATCCCTGTGCACGCTGGGATTGTAGTCCTGCAGCCCTGCGATCACTGGCCGGCATTGGTTAAGAAATTTCAGCTCCCGGCAGGGTGGGCGAAGGCTCCACCCTCAGCCTCGCTCCTCCATGCCTTCAGAGCACTTCCGCCATGCGGAGGGGGAACGTGGCTGTTCTTTAACCTCTCCTACTTGATGGGAGTGAACGTAGCCAGGGCAGCGTGTCTCACCAAGTAATTGTGATCCCGCATCCCCCAACGTGCTGGCTTCCTGACTTCCAAAGTGCCGGAAGTTTGATTTCTCACAGAACTGGAAGGGTCTGGGATCGATTCCCAGCCTGCTCAGAGTTGCCTTGGTACTCACCCTCTGGGAAGTCGGAACATTCAGTGACACCATGTGTTCCTTGAAACTAATCTGTGTCACCTTTTAGGCTTTTGAGACCACTTGAACTCTGACTTTGTGGCATTTATTACCAAATCTACCGAAATGGGTCAACTGTCTGATTTTACCTTCTTTTCCACACATGCTGGTTAGGTCATCTGTTGATTAGACATGGTTTCCTCCAAAAGGGCATTATCTCTTCCAGATTACCTCCAAGGGAAGGATGAAACGGTTGGGAGCTCTAAGGATCCATTTCCCAAATTTGAGATTCCACACTGATCATTCCTGGGCAAAATGTGACATTCTTTTCCATAACCACAATCTTAGGCCAGCCTGAGTGCCATCCCAGCCTGATGGGGCTTATGGAACTCCAACTTAGTTCTGGTTAAGTTTTATGTAAATATGCTTGTCTGTGTTTCACCTGGCTCTACTACATAAAATGTCTAGGAGAGAGTAGGAGGTGACAAGAATACAGGTGAAATTATAGGTACTGGAATGGGACACACTGATTCTGTAGAGGTAGAGGGAGAACAACAACCTAAAACCCAGGGAATGAACAACTTAAACCTCAGAAGCTGTGGGGAACGGAGGGGCATTAATAAGTTTTTGTCTTTCTGAATTACTCCTCGTGCAACCCAGAAAGGAGTAGTATTTGTTAGACCAGAAGGTAAGGCAGGGGCTGTGAATTCATCTCCTCCTTTTGACTCCCCACATTACCCTTAAGAATCCTTTGAGACTGTTCTATCTCTCTGTGATGTAGGTGTGGAATTCTAGGGGGCAGTGTGCACTCTCAATGCCCAGCTGTCTGAGACCACAGTTCCTTCAGGTGATGGATGATATGGTTTGGCTGTGTCCCCACCCACATCTCATCTTGAATTGTAGCTCCCATAACTCCCATGTGTTATGAGAGGGACCTTGTGGGAGGTAATCGAATCACAGGGGTGCATCTTTCCCAAGCTGTTCTTGTGATAATGAATATATGTCACGAGAGCTGATGGTTTTACAGAGGGCAGTTCTCCTGCACATGCTCTCTTGCCTGCCACAATGTAAGATGTGACTTTGCCTCTCCTTGCCTTCCTCCATGATTTTGAACCGACCACCCACCTCCAGCCATGTGGAACTGTGAGTCAATTAAACTTCCTTCCTTTATAAATTATCCAGTCTTGGGTATGTCTTTATTAGTAGCATGAGAACAGACTAATACTATGGAGAACCATTGCTTTTTTTCAGAAGAGACTCAGTCCCCCATGGGTAAGCTTAAGCTGGACGCTAGCAGCATTGATTACATTTTCTCCTTCTTCTGTGAACTGAGGCTCCTCCTTCACGTTTCCTACCACTTAGAGATGAATTTGTATTAGTCAATATTTGCGTAAATTAGAGACATAGGTAAAGGGAATCTTAGCCCCCAGCATAACTTGACTCTTGCCTATTGTCTTCCCACTTTATGAAATCTATTATGTTGGCACAGAGAGATACCTTAAGATGGGGTCTCTCAGGAGCAATTAGAGCAGCGTACTTCTAGAGAAGCTGATAGGACAGGGCAGGTGTGCCAGTGAGGATCAAAGCTTTTGTCCACATTTTTGAGTTGGTCTGTGTGTGGCAGATGACTTTGGGAAAGATCCCAGATCCCTGAAAGGGACCATTAAGAGAGGATTCATGTAGATCAGAACACTTGGCTGCGTGTTCATCAGTGTTTAAGTCAGATTCTCAGGGTTAAGTCAGTGGTAGGGCTGCAGGGCAATGCTTCCCTGTGAAAGGCTCTGATCAGGTGTGAAATAGGTGGCTCTGGCGCAGGGAGACATCTTTATCTGACAGAACATCATACTTCTGTGGATGTGAGATTCTTTGCCCTTCCTTAGCTGGGCACCACTGACTGATTGTTTGAGAATCATGCATACATAGGCCTTTTTGTTTTGAATTTCTTAAATATTGGAACAGAAAAAAACATTTTTATACACTTTCAAACTGAATAAGAGCATGAGCAACTTCAGGGAGAATGTCACAGGAGGAAACTCTGGGGCCTTGCCCATCCCCAGAAGCCTCCAAAATCCTGATACAGCCTGTAGAATTCACCTTATCAACACTGATTTAGTTTTCCATATAGATTTATCTTTCCTTTTTTTTTTTTTTTTTTTTTTTTTTGAGACGGAGTCTTGCTCTGTCACCCAGGCTGGAGTGCAGTGGCCAGATCTCAGCTCACCGCAAGCTCCTCCTCTCGGGTTCACGCCATTCTCCTGCCTCAGCCTCCCGAGTAGCTCGGACTACAGGTGCCCGCCACCTCACCCGGCTAGTTTTTTGTATTTTTTAGTAGGACGGGGTTTCACCGTGTTAGCCAGGATGGTCTCGACCTCCTGACCTCGTGATCCGCCCGTCTCAGCCTCCCAAAGTGCTGGGATTACAGGCTTCAGCCACCGCACCCGGCCAGATTTATCTTTCATTGGACCTTTATTTTGTTCTGTGTCATGAAGAATAAGTCATTTCTTTCCTTTGTGATAGGAACATCAATTTTTGACACATCAAGTATTAGTGATGTCATCCTTCACATAGTTTTTTCTCCTTATTAAATTTTTGCTGTGGTTTAAATATTTGTGTCTCCCTCCAAATTCATATGTGGATAGTATTAGGGATTTTTTGAGACGGAGTCTTGTTCTGTCACTCAGGCTGGAGAGCAGTGGCGCGATCTCGGCTCACTGCAAGCTCTGCCTCCCGGGTTCATGCCATTCTCCTGCCTTAGCCTCCCGAGTAGCTAGGACTACAGGCGCCCGCCACCACGCCGGGCTAATTTTTTTTTTATTTTTAGTGGAGATGAGATTTCACAGTGTTAGCCAGGTTGGTCTCGATCTCCTGACCTCGTGATCCACCCACCTCGGCCTCCCAAAGTGCTGGGATTACAGGTGTGAGCCACCGCACCTGGCCAGACTTATTTTTAAAATACAGATAAAGTCATTTATATGATGAAACACTGCTTTGTTTCAGTGTAAAATGCCAATAGAAAATATACAAAATAAAAGAACATAATATATAAAATAACAATGCCTGTATAAGATTTAATATCCTACAATAAAATAAGATCAATTGAAACCTATGAAATGGAAGAAAATTTAAAATTAGGCAGATATTATGAACCAGGTGAGGAATAAATACATGTGTCAATAAGTATTTAATGTATCTTGTTTTAGATTTTATATTAAACAATAAAAACTAAAAAAAGTAGCATGGTAATTTCACCATGATTTTATCAACCTGCAAACAATAGAAACGCTTCTCCATTAGAGAATGCTGATTAGTTTCTATCCACTAATTTGTGGATATCAGTCCTCCCTGGACTCAGGCTGAGAGAGTAAAGAGCTTCAGCTTTTTCTGAATTGAAGGGGGGAGAATAGGCCGGGCGCGGTGGCTCAAGCCTGTAATCCCAGCACTTTGGGAGGCCGAGACGGGTGGATCACAAGGTCAGGAGATCGAGACCATCCTGGCTAACATGGTGAAACCCCATCTCTACTAAAAAATACAAAAAAAAAAAACTAGCCGGGCGAGGTGACGGGCGCCTGTAGTCCCAGCTACTCGGGAGGCTGAGGCAGGAGAATGGCGTGAACCTGGGAGGCGGAGCTTGCAGTGAGCTGAGATCCGGCCACTGCACTCCAGCCTGGGCAACAGAGCAAGACTCCGTCTCAAAAAAAAAAAAGAAGGGGGAGAATATAAATACATATTCATTTTGATACACTGTACAATATACAAACATATATGCATGATTATATGCTAATTTTTTTCTGATTATAAAGAAATGCATAACTGTCATAAGATATCCAAAAGACATCAAATGTCTTACATGAAATATAATACATGAAATGTCAGTAATCTTGACCCTCGAGAAAACCCAGAGTTCACCATTCTGAGTACACTGTTCAAGCTTCTTTCCTAGGACCACCACAGATTCTGTCATTTACTACCACAATGAGTGTAAAAGTGTCTGACAAGTAGCAGACCTTTTCCTGCAGGAGCCACATTTTCTGTTTCCAGAGTGTTTTGAAATGTTTGTTTTTCAGTGCCGTAAAGAAATAGCACTTGAACATCAATTTAATTTATTTAGTGAGGCCATTTTTACTTCCTGCAGAAAGGGTAGTAAAAAACCAGCAGTTTTGCCACGAGAGTACACCGAACAAGAGACAGGGTTATTTATAACCTGACACATCCACCCTACTGCTGGAACAGGACCTCACATTCTGTATTTTTCCCGATTGTTTAGCAACTTAGAACTTTTTAAAAGAGACAAAGGTAGAGGAGAACGAAGGAAGGAGGAAGTAACTTGTGGAATGCTGAGAAAGGTGAAAACACTTTTAAATGAGGAAGAGGAACAGGCTATGACCTAATGCTTGCTTGGACCACTATAAGCATGCCAGGGCAAATATTTAGGAGCACAGGTCTTTGAATACGTTTTGCTTCTAAGAGAAGTTACTATTTATTCATAATCAAATGCGGAGGAAAGTCTTTGAAGAGGAACCTCTACTTTACTTTTTACACAGAGTCCAGGATCTATAAGGCCCAGTTGCTAAAAAAGCTCCCAGTTTCCTTCCCAGGGAAGGCTGTGTTAATCCATCCTCTGTTTCTTCTCACCTTGGAAGAGTCAAATTCTTGCCTAACCTAGCCGTGCTGTTTCTGTCTTTGAGTTTAGTTTCCTTGGAATTATCCTCATTTGGATTGGGCTGCGGTAAAGAGTTTAGGTGACTCTCCTCTCTCTAGGTGCAGAGCCCCACAGTCTATCCCTAACCTGTATTTGTGGGTCGTTCTCTCAGCTGAGGCTCTTCAGCCAGTGTCAAGAATGAACAGGAAGAACATAGCTCTTGGGGATGATTGCCACATTTCTCAAAGGCCCCTGAGGGCTATAAGTCATTTCCCATCCTCAATCTCAAAATGAAACCCAAACAAAGATACAGATTAGTATCCCTGATTACACACCAACCAAACACATTTATTTTGTAATTTATTTTCCCCTGATCACCATTATGATTGAATGCCTCTTTGTGCTAGAAAAGTCCATTTGTATTTCTTTTACCATGGAATGTTTTTATAGGTTCTGTGTCTTCTTTTTATTAAGTTCATGTTTTTACTCTTCATTATCAGGAGTTCCTACCATATTTTATTTGCATACCATTTCTCCCACATTGTTCTAAAAGGCTGAAGCCTGTCCATGCATCCAAAAATAGATCTGTCCTCGATCTTTTCTCACAACTCAGCCAGCTGTCAAGACACCTGAGTTGTGATTCTTTCACCTGGCAGAGCCTCTCATCAACACATGAACTGAGCTTCCTCTTATCTTATGGACAGCCGATGCATGGAGGTGGATTTATGAATTGGCCTCATACTGCACTCAAGCACTTTGGCCAGGACTCAATGCTCATTGCCAAGACGAAAATCAGCAAACTAGCAGTTTGCTTTTATGACGTTCTCCAGCCTGCAACCCAGACATTTATCCTGGCCACTTCTTCAACTCTGACTTAAGGTTGTGCTGATGTAAATGCAAACCTAGCTCTGTGTGGCTAGGACTAACAAACATCTATGTGGCTAGGACTGCAAATACGAAGCACCAGGCAAGAGGTCTCCCCAGTTTCCAACCAGACTTTGTAGAATTTCCCCAAAATACTGACTTGGCCTCTTTCAGACCCTATCTCCCAAAGAGAAGCAGAGAGGGGCTCTGGAAGCCATTTAGACTGTCTGGCCTCTTCCCTAGTGAAAATGGACTTGGATACAAAAACGTAACCTAGTGACCTCGAAGACACCAGCCCAGATACTGAGCACTGACCTCCTGCCTCTCCAGGACAGACATCATCTGAACCAGATCGAAGCCCACACTGTTCCTCCATGTGCACCTTCAGACATGTGCCAGAACAGCCCTCCAGAATTGTCTGGAGATGGGACAAGAGGTGGTGGAGCTCCACGTTCAGAATGGCTGCCTCATCCCTCCCTCCTGAAAAGTCTATACCTGCTGATTAGAGCTCTCTCAACTTAAGGGGCTTAGCCCTCCCTGAGTAAGTGTCCCCTGAGAGGACCTTCTGATCTTTTTCTATGCTGAGCAGGGTGCGCAGGAATGACACCCTCTATGCTAGGGGATATATGACCTCCACTCCCACACGACTTGGTTGACTGATGAACTGATGCACTGAAGAGGAAGAAGAAGCGGGAACAGCCTGTTTCCCCAGCCGTGATGTCTGTGCGAATGGAGGAACCCCAAATAATATTGGGTGGTAGACACACAGGTACTGCCTAATAAGGAAATTTAAGTTGAATGTAAAGGGAACCTATATGCCATATACAAAATTTAAGTTAGTGAATTTTAGAAGAAAACTTGAGTTAAAATTTGTAAAGGCATTAACACAATTTTAATAGGAAGCTATAAAAATTATCTGCACTTACTGTGTTAACGACTGAAGTTTGGGTAACTATGTAAAGGCCATCTATGGGCTTCAAAAGGTATCTGCTACTTAATGTTAGAAGACATTTACTTTCAAATATTTGCTGTTTTTAACCAGTGCCTTCTCATGATACGAATTTTCTTTCCGTTTTTTTTTTTTTTTTTTCCTGCAACGGAGTCTCACTCTGTCACCCAGGCTGGAGTGCAGTGGCATGATCTCAGTTCACTGCAACCTCCGCCTCCCAGGTCCAAGCGATTCTCCTGGCTCAGCCTCCTGAGCAGCTGGGATTACAGGCGCCTGCCACTGCGCCTGGCTAATTTTTGTAGTTTTAGTAGAGACGGGGTTTCACCATCTTGGCCAGGCCGGTCTTGAACTCCTGACTTCGTGATCCACCTGCCTCGGGCTCCCAAAGTGCTGGGATTACATGCATGAGCCACCGCGCCCGTTCCTATGTGAAAATTTTTTATTGTGAGGGAGCATTTCTATGAAAACAATAGTAGGAATTTTGCCAATTTTGGTTATTAAAATAATAAAAAATTTTGGTGAATTTGTTTTTCTTAACCAAATGCTCCTACAGATAGCATATTGCACAGATGTTTCGATTTGTCCTTTCACCTTAAGTCAATTTCTCTTAATTTTATTCATCCAATGGTATTTACTTTAGATAAAAGAGACTTTGTACTTGCCGTGTGCTCTATGGATCTGTACTTTGTTAGAAATATGAATTCTGAGTCCAAACTCAGACCTACTTTATAAAAATCTAGATTTTAAATAATACTTTGAGGTAACTTGAGGGCACATTTATGATTGTTAAGTGGAGTAATTCTGTTCTTAAAAGAGGAGATGTGTATATGAGCGAGGTGATTTGTCCAAAAAGTACAGTTAAGATCGCACCTTTTAATGTGTATACATTTTATCTAAAAAAAAATTTAAAAATTAATAAAGAGTTGGGAAATTGGTTGAAATGTCAATGAAACAAAAATGGCACGTGTCAGGTTGCTGTTAAAGCTGGGTAACAGGTCTATTATACACCTCCTTTGTATCTTGTATATGTTTTTAATGCTCTGTAATAAAACACTTGTACAAAATGACAAAGTCGATCTACACTTAACTCTTAAGCTCTTACTTTTGGGAAGAGAAGGAGAAAGTGACTGTCGGGCATGAGTACGTCTGATTCTATTTCTTAGTTACCCAAGTTCGGTTTGTAATAATTCATCAACCTTTCCATAAATGTTTTGCACATATATTTCTGTATGCATGTTATACATCAATCAAAATTTAAATATTACATGTTTGCAGAGTAGTTATAGATTAATATATGAGAATAATAGTAATGCTTTATTTTGTTTTATTTTAAAGGCGGACATGTGGCAGGGTGCAGTGGCTCACGCCTGCAATCCCAGCACTTTGGGAGGCCGAGGCGGGCAGATCACCCAAGGTCTGGCCAACATGGTGAAACCTCGTCTGTACTAAAAATACAAAAAATTAGCTGGGCGTGTTGGTGCATGCCTGTAATCCCAGCTGCTGAGGAGGCTGAGGCAGGGGTATCACTTGAACCTGGGAGGCGGAGGTTGCAGTAAGCCGAGATCCGTGCCACTGTACTCCAGCCTGGGCGACAGAGCAAGACTCTGTCTCAAAAAATAAAAATAAAATAATATAAGGTAAAATAAAATAAAATGGACAAGTGTGCTCAGGGCACCATCAGATATATATTCATATTCCAAGTTACTGATTCAGGTTCTAACTTTGGGTGACCCCCTAGGTCTTTTAATTTTCACCTCAATTCTGTAAGTAGCATGGTTTTTCGTTTGTTTGTTTGTTCGTTTTGAGATGGAGTCTCGCACTGTCCCCTGGGCTGGAGTGCAGTGGTGCAATCTTGGCCCACTACAAGAGTCTCCTGCCTTAGCCTCCAAGTAGTTGGGATTAGAGGCGCCTGCCCCCATGCCTGGCTAATTTTTTGTATATTTGGTAGAGATGGGGTTTCACTGTGTTAGCCAGGCTGGTCTCGAACGTATGACCTCGTGTTCCACCAGCCTCAGCCTCCCAAAGTGCTGCAATTACAGGTGTGAGCCACCGTGCCCAGCCAGTAGGATGATTTTAACTTTTTGGGATGTGATTTTGTTTTCAGCAAGATTCTCCCCCGAGAATGATGCTCACCGGGACCAGGGCACACAGCACAGTGCCCCGTGCATAGTATGCACTAAGCACATATGGAGCCAGGTAGAATCAGGAACAAAGGGAGTAGCAGAGGTTGGTTCTGCAAAGTATAGTAAGTAGGAAATGAGTTAAGATTGCAAGGTCACAACTCAGCAGCAAACGTTTTTACATGCATTTGAAAAACCATTTGTAACTAATTCATCAAACTGTTGGTGAAAAGCAGTGGTTTGGGGGCTTGGCTACACACTGTAATCACCCTGAGAGCTTTAAACCATATTGTTGCCCAGATCCAACTCCAAGGATTCTAATTTAATTAGTCTGTTGCAACTTGGGCTTAAGGGATTTTAAGTTTCCATCCTGCCCCGCCCTGCCAGTCATTCTCCACCATCTCCCGAACCCCCCTCCCCGCCACGAAGTCTCACTCTGCAATGGCCCGATCTCAACTTACTGCAACCTCCGCCTCCCAGGTTCAAGCCATTCTCCTGCCTCAGCCTCCCGCGTAGCTGGGATTACAGGCGTGTGCCATCATGCCCGGCTAATTTTTGTATTTTTAATAGAGACGAGGGTTTCACCATGTTGGCCAGGCTGGTCTCGAACTCCTGACCTCAGGTGATCCGCCCGCCTCGGCCTCCCAAAATGCTGAGATTACAGGCGTGAACCACCGCTCCCTGCCCCGCAGGTGATTTTTATTTGCCAGGGGTAAGAAGCGCTGGATCTGATGAGGAATGCATTAGCTGTGAGTGATTTTCATGTATGCTGGGGGGATTTGCCTCATGGCAACTCTGGAGATTGGGGTTTTAGAAAACATCCTTGCCCTGTTAAAAATTCGAAGATGACTTCAAGACGTACTTAACTGCTTGGCTAAATTGCAGAAACAGAAAATGCCTTCTTCAGAGATCTTTTTTTTTTAAACAGGGTTTCACTCTGTCACCCAGGCTGTAATGCAGTGGTGTGATCGTGGCTCACTGCAGTTTTGACCTCCCAGGCTCAAGTGATCCTCCCGCCTCAGCCTTCCTGAGTAGCCAGGATTACAGGCGTGCACTACCAGGCTTGGCGAAACTTTTAATTATTTTTTGCAGAGATGGGGTCTCGCTATGTTGCTAGCCTCAAGTGATGCTCCCGCCTCAGCCTCCCTAGTAGCTCGAACTACAGGCACAGGCTACCATGCCTGGTTTGTTTTTTAAAATGTGGCTACTAGAAAATTTAAAATTCATATGTGGCTCACAGTTTATTTCTTAGAGAATTGCCTCCCTTGTGACATCTCAGGCTGCCTGCTCAAAAGACTGGAGGCTAGGAAAGTGATGAAATCTGAAATTTTAAAATAATTGTCATATTGTTTCCATTTGTGAATAGCATATGTCTATTATTCACAAATAAAGATAACCTTATATACAAAGTTAAATGCAAATGTTCCCCAGGCGGGGCCAGTTTCCAGTTAAGGAAGGAAGGGCGCCAGAAAAGGGTTCAGGAAAAACCTGTAACTCCTGCCTTTTTCATAAACCCATTCTCAGATCACGTCTACTATCACTCATGACCTGAGGGGACGGGGCGTGGAACTGTATCCAATCATGGGCGTTGGAGTGGGAACTGTCCAATCAGGTGCGCAGCCAAGGTAGAGGGGGCGGTGTCCTGGAGCTGGCGGGGCCTTTGTCTCGCTCCAGCCAGAGCTCAGGGTCCATCTTCATTGCTTAGTATCCTTTGCGCTAGGAGGTCTCGGTGACTCTGTCGCAGCCTCTGTCACCCTCTGACCTGCAGATGCTGTGAGATCCAGAGCTAAGACTCCGGGACATCCCGGAAGCCGAAAAATGGTGAGTGTGCCAGGCCGCGCGTCCCGAGGTGGGGGCAGGGCTGGTTGAAAGCGGCCGGAACCGGCTGTGACGGGACCGGGGCCTCCACGCTGTCAGCTGCGGGGTCTGCGGACTGGAGTCCCTGCAGGCACAGCTCGGCCCTCGGTCCCCTCCCGGCACAGGGTGCGAGGTGGGCCAGCAACCATGAATCCGGGCGGGCATCCCGTTCCGTTCTCCCGCATCCCGCCCGGAGCCCACCCTGGGAAGCACCGCGCGCGTTCTCGCGTCTGCCCCGATTGCGGGGACAATGGAAGGGTCCTCAGGGCAGAGTCCAGACCCCGTGTGTGGTTTGTGCGTGGGAAGTGCTGTGATCCCGGGGGTCCTCAGTCTTTTCCTTCTCCTGTTAAAAAACAAGGGGAGTCACCTTTAAAATGTTAAAAACTTACTGAAGTTAACAGTGATTCATGATCGGAGAGCACCCAGCCACGGTTTGTGGTTTGGGGTCCAACCGAAGGGCTTGAAGGAAAGTTTTTTCATAGGTGAAGGAAGAAGCAAACCGAATTCAGTAACTGACTCGTTCCAGTTATGTGATCATCTTATTTAGACTATTCAGGTTGTCATTGCCTGGTTATGTAATCAGAAGTTAATTGAAGGTTTGTGGTTGCTTAAATCTGAATTTTGTTTCCCCCTAAGGTAGCAATTTACAAGAAATGTATTTGCGTGTGTGTGTGTGTGTGTGTGTGTGTGTGTGTTTTAATGTAGGAACTCAGGGTACTAGAGCCACCCCAACTGCCTGCTATTTAATTAACACTCCACAGGAGAAGTTATTTTCTCTTGTATTTTCCAAATGTGTGACAAGCAGAGTCTCAAATCCACCACTCTGTTGCCCCAGCCTAACTGTGGCTTGCAGTCAAATTTTAAATTTTCAGTTCTTTCCTGACAATCTTCAACACCAACTTCCCCTCTCTAATTCACAACATTATCAACTCTTAGTCCTTTTTTGTACATTTCAGATGCAGTATTTTGATTAATCATTATTTCAAAGAGCAGCGGATGGCACTTTTTAGAAAAATAAATGTTTTTCATTTGCAAACATTTTACAGGAGATGAAAGCAGAGAATAATCCCAACACTCCACTGTGGAAAAAAAAAAAGACCAAAAAACAAAACCTTTGTGCTAGTCTCCCTTTAATATTTCCTAGGCACAGACACCTTATCGGAATGTTTTTAGGTTGAGGTTCCACTTTGGAAACTTCACAGGGCAATGCATCCTCAGCCACCCTGTGTTATTTTCCTGGTTTTGAGTTTCAGAACGGTGGCTGGCTGTGTCTCCTGAGGTGTCTAGTGAATATCAGCCCCTGGGTAATTTCCTCTCAGGGGCAGCCTGAGGTATGGGAATGCCGCCTGTCTGTGGAGTGATTGGTGCCTTGTGCCTGGGAGAAATCAGGTATACCTTTCCTCTAAAAGCAAATCCATTAGGACATTGAGATTTTCTTCCCCAGCTCCCAGTTTCCGTTTCTTAGAGATACAGTGCTGGCCAGGCAATTGGATGCTGGTATTGAGGAGAAAATTTTCTCAGATTGGTGAAGAGAGAAAAAATATCCCGAAGAACGAAGAACACCCAACCCGGTGAGGCAGTGCACAAACCTGCAAAGCAAAATGCATCGAAGGGACACAGTGGGGCATAGCACAGTGGCTCTTGGTAGTATGGTTATTGTCCACTTCAGTGAGCAGGATGGGAGTGGGAAAATGTCCCAAATGATAGAACGGCTTGACTTGACATCTGAGTCAGACATGTCTGTGTTCCAATCAGCATTGCCGCTTCCTGAGTTTGTCACCTTGGAAAGATTTCTTTACTTATTTTAACTTCAGTTTTTAATTAAGTGTATTTACACATTTTATCAGTAGAGCTTGAAAGGCAATCTGTACTGGCAACCTGTTTTATTCACCAACCCAGGCTTCTGTGCCACCTAATCATAGTCTCATCTGCCTACATGGACACAGGAAGAAGTCAGAGCATAGCCTCTCCTGGGACACGATCTATACCATGAACCAGTCCTTCCCTAAGCCTGCACTGTCCCACCCATGGTTTCTTGATAGCAACTTTCCCTCATTTGCCTTTTAGTTCCACCCACAAACCCTTTTTTTATGTGCACGCAGTGTGCTCAACGCCACACCTAAGTTGTCTGAATCCAGCACCTGATGGAATTCAGATGTCCAGTAGTTCAAGACCATGGGCCTAGACCTACCTTTTACAGAAGGAAATGCAAATTAGACATAAGAGGCTTCATTCCCCCACTTGAAAATGAGGGAAGACATTTTGTTCTTTTGCCTTTTCTTAAAGGATATAATTTAGAAAAGTACTATTATTGATTGATTAATTTTTTTTTTTTGAGACAGAATCTCACTCTTCCACTTAGGCTAGAGTGCAACGGCGTGATCATAGCTCACTGTAATCTTGAACTCTTGAGCTTAAGCAGTCTTGCTGCCTCAGCCTCCCAATTGCCTAGGACTATAGGCATGCACCAACTTGCCTGCCTAATTTTTTTTGTAGAGACAGCAGCTCACCATGTTCCCCAAACTGGTGTCGAACACCTGGTCTCAAGAGATCCTCCTGCCTTGGCCTCCCAAAATGCTGGGATTACAGGCATGAGCCACCATGCCTGGCCTAGACAACTTTTATATGTACCATTTTTCTCTGCTTCTTCAAAATATATGTAAATCTTTTTTTTTTTTTTAATATGGCGTTTCACTCTTGTTGCCCACGCTGGAGTGCAATGGTACAGTCTCAGCTCACTGTAACCTCTGCCTCCTGAGTTCAAGCGATTCTCCTGCCTCAGCCTCCCGGGTAGCTGGGATTACAGGCGCCCATCACCACACCTGGGTAATTTTTTGTATATTTAGTAGAGACAAGGTTTCATCATGTTGGCCATTCTGGTTCTGAACTCCTCACCTCAGGTCATTCGCCCACTTCACTCCAGCCTGGGCAACAGGGGTGAAACTTTGTCTTAAAAAATACAAAAAGTGAACACAAAGGATAGGATTTAATTCAGCAATCCAGAAAGCTAAAGGGTCACAGATACTGAAGGGTATCTCTTCAGTATCTGGAGAGAGAAAAACAATAGGTGTTTTCGGTAGAAAACTGATGATCCAAGGTAATTACTAATACGTGGAGGTCGAAGTGCTTATGCTGCAATAGCAAGACCAGCTTAGAGTATGCCCTGTACCTTGGTTTCTATTTGTTTTTTAAGAACAGTTGGCATAGTTATATGTACTCTTGTGTAGGCAAATTACATCCATTTAAATTAAACAGTATTTTCCGGGTGCAGTGGCTCACGCCTGTAATCCCAGCACTCTGGGAATCTGAGGTGGGAGGATCACCTGAGGTCAGGAGTTCAAGACCAGCCTGGCCAACATAGTGAGACTCCGTCTCTACTAAAAATACAAAAATTAGTTGGGTGTGGTGGCAAGCGCCTGTAATCCCAGCTACTTGGGAGGCTGAGGCAGGAGAATTGCCTGAACCTGGGAGGCAGAGGTTGCAGTGAGCTGGGATCACACTCCAGCCTGTGCAACAGAGCGAGACTCCGTCTCAAAAATATAAAAATAAAATAAACAGTATTTTGTACAATCGTGTGAATATAACAGCACAATATTTATTTTGGACAAACTCCCTTAAAATAATGATTTTAATATTATGCATTCTTTTGAAATATAAATTATTTTAACTGAGTTAATATTACAGATAGTTTTTGAATACTCATACATTATGACTAATATATTAAAATTATTTATCCTAAGATGTTTATTTTTTTTTTTTTTTTGAGACGGAGTCTCGCTCTGTCACCCAGGCTGGAGTGCAGTGGCCGGATCTCAGCTCACTGCAAGCTCCGCCTCCCGGGTTTACGCCATTCTCCGGCCTCAGCCTCCCGAGTAGCTGGGACTACAGGCGCCCGCCACCTCGCGTGGCTAGTTTTTTGTATTTCTTAATAGAGACGGGGTTTCACCGTGTTAGCCAGGATGGTCTCGATCTCCCAACCTCGTGATCCGCCCGTCTCGGCCTCCCAAAGTGCTGGGATTACAGGCTTGAGCCACCGCGCCCGGCCAAGATGTTTATTTTTTATATCAAAAGAAAATAGGCTGGACATGGTGGCTCATGCTTGTAATCACAGCAATTTAGGAAGCTGAGGCAGGTGGATCATGAGGTCAGGAGTTCGAGACCAGCCTGGCCAACATGGTGAAGCAATGTCTTTACTGAAAATACAAAAATTTGCTGGGTGTGGTGGTGGGCACCTGTAATCTCAGCTACTCGGGAGCCTGAGGCAGGAGAATTGCTTGAAACAGGTAGGCAGAGGTTGCAGTGAGCCAAGATCATGCTACTGTACTCCATCCAGCCTTGGCAACAAGAGCAAAACTCCATCTCAAAAAAAAAAAGAAAAAATATAGTAACAAATTGTTACAATAGATACTAACCCCACCTCTGTCACATCAATTAATATGCTTACTAATTAATCCAATAGATATGATTAGAGGTCAGCATGATTTTAGTGTCTATATATACATATATATATTTGAGAAAGAATTTCAGTCTGTTGATTAGGGTGGAGTGCAGTGGCACTATCTCGGCTCATTGCAACCTCTACCTCCCAGGTTCAAGCAATTCTCATGCCTCAGCCTCCCAAGTAGCTGGGATTACAGGTACTCACCAATATGCCCGGCTAGTTTTTAGATTTTTTTAGTAGAGACAGGGTTTTGCCATCCTGGCCAGGCTGGTCTCAAACTTTTGACCTGAGGCAATCTGCCCGCCTCAGCCTCCCAAAGTGCTTGAATTACAGGCATGAGCCACCGGGACTGACCTTATTTTTTCTTTTCTTTTTTTTTGGCGATGGAGTTTTGCTCTTGTTGCCCCAGACTGGAGTGCAATGGCCTGATCTTGGCTCACCACAACCTCTGCCTCCCAGGTTCAAGTGATTCTCCTGCCTCAGCTTCCCAAGTAGCTAGGATTACAGGCATGTGCCACCACGCCCAGCTCATTTTATAGTTTTAGTAGAGATGGGGTTTCACCATGTTGGTCAGGCTGGTCTCGAACTCCCAACTTCAGGTGATCCGTCCGCCTCGGCCTCCTAAAGTGTTGGGATTACAAGCGTGAGTCACCACACCTGGCCCTATTTTTTCATTTTACTAACTTAGGCATGCAGCATTTACAGAACTAATAAATGCAATGGATGCAGTCACCCACCCATGGATGATAATAGCTCTTCATTTAGCTGTGCCACAAGCTCAGATATAATTCCAGTATGTGAACAATGTTGTTTCCTATTCCTCATCAAAAGATGCCGGTGGATGTTGTTAGATGGCTTCTAATATAAATCCCCAGTCCAGTGGCCAACAGATGAGATAGCAGCAAAAATGGAAGAAAAACCTCTAGAAATTCTACATAGAATTTGTATCTGTTCTTCAGAATGCGCGTGTTTTTCATGCTGAGAGAAGCTGCGCTCTTTGGTTCTTTAAAGAGAAACACATTGGGGGGAATTTTTTCTTGCTCACTTAACCAATCCCATATCGAATCTGAGTATTCCTTCAATATGCTTTCAACTTCTTTCTTTCTCTCCATATAATCTTCCACAGACTAATAACTGTTTTTCTCTCCAATGCCTTGGGTGTTTCAGAATCTCTGTTGGTGCCTTGTGTCTGTGAGTGAGGTGGGCTGTCACGATGACAACTTGTGGAGCAACTCCATCCAGACTTCATGATGGGCATCCAGTAGTACTTTTTCCATGTCATCGTTATCAGGAGAAACTGAAGCTGGAGGCTGGGCGTGGTGGCTCATGCCTGTAATCCCAGCACTTTGGGAGGCCAAGGCATGAGGATCACTTGAGGTCAGGAGTTTGAAACTAGTCTGACCAACATGACAAAACCCTGTCTCTACTAAAAATACAAATAATTAGCCAGGCGTGGTGGCGGGCACCTGTAGTCCCAGCTACTCGAGAGGCTGAGGGAGGAGAATCGCTTGAACCCGGGAGGTGGAGGTTGCAGTGAGCCGAGATCATGTCACTGCACTTTAGCCTGGGCAACAGAGCAAGACTCTGTCTCAAAAAAAAAAAAAACCCCAGAAACTTAGGCTGGAACACCACTTTCATCTCCATTATTGTGAAAATATACTTCTAACCAGGAGTGCCTCCTCCTGCAGCCCAGGGCTCTGCTCTGTGGCATGGTGCTGGAGCGCAGATGCAGCAGTGAAGGTCTGTGTGGGCTGCAGGCTGTAGCCTAAACTTCACGGGCAGGAGCACCATGGCCCAGCACTCTGAGTCAGGAGCCATTGATTTAATATAGAAATAGCCAAGAACATAGATCCCTCTTCCACAGTTTCTTTTTTCTTTCTTTGAGACGGAGCCTCCCTCTGTCACCCAGGCCGGAGTGCAATGGCATGATCTCAGCTCACCGCAACCTCCACCTCCCAGGTTCAAGCGATTGTCCTGCCTCAGCCTCCCAAGTAGGTGGGACTATAGGCGCCCGCCACAACGTCTGGCTAATTTTTTGTATTTTTAGTGGAGACGGGGTTTCATCACGTTGGCCAGGCTTGTCTCGAACTCCTGATCTCGGGTGATCTGCCCACCTTGGCCTCCCAAAGTGCTGGAATTACAGTATTGAGCCACCGCACCTGGCACCACAGTTTCTATAGAGGAGTAAAATCCTACCTTCACCAGGTACCTGAATTTCACTCCAAGTTGCAAAACTACCTCCTGTCATGAAGATGTGGGAAGTTTATCTTTTATAGAATATAATCAACTGACCTCTCCAATTCCCAGGTGGATTTAGGATAAACTATGACAAGTGAGTGCTGTCACGTCTTCTTCTTGAGATCTAATTGTGACAACGTTCTTTCTGTCTTTGCAATCTCTTAGCAAATTGCCTGCAATTAATGTCACGCTCTGGCTTAATTGTGTAATCATACAGTTTTTGCTTTCTCTTCTGCCACTGTGGAGAGTTTTTCTAGGGTTGGAGATGATTGTGGTTTTAATTACATTTTCAAAACACTGTCGGAAAAGACCGGGTATGATATAAACATAGAAGGTACCCGTCAGACTTCACCCTAGAGGGTCTTTCCCTCTTGGGCTTCCAGTCACCACCCGCAATTGTGCAAACCCCAAATTTGCAGGCAAAATGGTCTCTCTGCCTATTTGTGTTCTATAGTCCCTTGTAGAGCAGTCAGGTCAGATTTCTACAAAAAATAACTTTACAGGGCAGCAATCAGCCATTCCACCTCTTTCAATGTCCCTGGCATCTTCAGATCTGAAATGAATTCAGAGACAATTAGGGCCTAGAAACCCTGTCAGGGTTACACATATGCATTGAATAGACCTAAGAATTTACAATGTTCTTTTCCTGCTCCTGCACAAATGCCTGCGAATGTGCAGAGGGCACCTGCTGCTTTCCCACACCTCTGAAACCTAAATCTGAAACCCCAAATTTGAATCCAGACCCTGGGATTTGAGAAAGTAAAAGAGCTTTTATCTGAGGGATGCAAGTTCTGTTAGTTATCGGGCCCAGAGAGACATTAAAATGAATCCAGAATTATGTCCTACTTCTCCTTTGAGCAATGTATTAATCTCTTGAAACTGCTTGTTACTGCCACACATAGCTATAAATTAATCTCATAATGTCACACAGGACACTATAGCCCACACCTTCCAGCTTAACCCTATATAGCCAATCACTAATCAATGTTATTCCTGTAAACTCACGAGAATCCTTGATAAACAGCTTTGTATCAGCCCACTTTCTGTTCCCCTTTTTTACCTTTAAAAATCTACCTCTTGGCTGGGCACGGTGGCTCACGCCTGTAATCCAAGCACTTTGGGAGGCTGAGGTGGGTGGATCACTTGAGGTCAGGAGTTCGAGACCAGCCTGGCCAACATGGCGAAACCCCGCCTCTACTAAAAATACAAAAAAAAATTAGCCGGGCATGCCTGTAATCCCAGCCACTCAGGAGACTGAGGCAGGAGAATTGCTTGAACCAAGGATTCAGTTTGCAGTGAGCCGAGATCATGCCACTGCACTCCAGCATGGGTGACAAAGTGAGACTGTCTCCAAAAAAAAAAAAATCCGCTTCTCACTGCTGCTATTCAAAGTGTATTTTCAAGCCAACTTGAATCTATGCTTCCGGGTTGCTGTTCTTGCTGTTCTCAAATGTGGCACGTATGAACTCTCTACTTATATTAATTTGACCTCATTTTTTTTTTTTTTTTTGGTTGACACATCATTTCTAATGCGTTAAAGGAATCTCCATGACAGGATCTCTCCTCTGGTTTTGCGCAGCATGCTATAACAACCGATAATGTACAGCCAGGTTGATGTCACTAGAAACTACATACAAGCGCTGGCTTCTGGGACTCATGAGACAGGGCCTGACTTCGGATTGAGAATGTACAGAAAGCCCATAGGAAACATTTTCTGCATCATGGCAGGTCAGCATCAACATCTTAGAGCCCCACCCTCCAAAGTGTGGTCCTTGAAAATTTCCAGATGTTGTCCTCTGACCTGCTGCAGTTGTGTGAGAGGCTTCTTCTGTTTTATATAACGGAGCCTTCTCCTTTATTCTTTCTATCTAGGCTTCTTACATACCATGACCAGTTCTCACCATCAAGTGTATGACCTGCAAGAATAAAAATGTTCTTTGTGACTGGGCACAGTGGCTCATGCCTGTAATCCCAGGACTTTGGGAGGCTGAGGCGGGAGGATCGCTTGAGGCCAGGAGTTTGAGAATAGCTAGGGCAACATGGCGAAACTCTGTATCTACTAAAAATCCAAAAAAATTAACCAGGTGAACCAGGTGTGGTGGCACGTGCCTGTGGTCCCAGCTACTTGGAAGGCTAAGGCAGAATCGCCTGAACCTAGGAGGCGAGGTTGCAGGGAGCCGGGATCACACAACTCACTGGACTCCAACCTGGGCGACAGAGTGACTCTGTCTCAAAAATAAATAAATAAATAAATAAATAAAAAATAAAGTTTTCTTTGTGTCACATCAATGTGGAAAGGTGTAGATACCTAAGATCTCTCTTAGGGATCGTGTAGGGTCCTCAGATATTAGTGAAGGGGGAATGTGTATTGTTTAGGTTCCATCTGAATGTTCCATCAACTCTGTGCAGAAACAGGATTTTTAAAATGCACATTTAAAGAGGATGGCACTAATTGCCCAGAATAACTCAGAAGGTTCTGGAAAAGAGAATAGTTAGCTAAGACTTGCTCTCTAAAATGCTGAGGAAAGACTATTCAAATACATTATTAGAGGTTAGAAAACCTGGGAGATATCTGTAGCTTGAACTTTGCATAAAGGTGTTTCTTTATGCTTAGATTAAGATTATAATTTACTTTTTGTTGCCAGTAATATCATAGCTCTGATGATGTGTCCACCCATGTGTGTTGATACTGCACATCAATTTGTTCTGTTGTAGTTCATGTTAATTTCTTCTTTTTTTTTTTGAGATGGAGTCTCACTCTGTCACCCAGGTTTGGGTGCAGTGGCACAATCTCAGCTCACTGCAACCTCCGCCTCCCACGTTCAAGCAATTCTCCTGCCTCTGCCTCCCGAGTAGCTGGGATTACAGGTGCATGCCACCATGCCCAGCTAAGTTTTTGTATTTTTAGTAGAGATGGGGTTTCACCGTGCTAGCCAGGATGGCCTCGATCTCTTGACCTCGTGATCTGCCCACCTCAGCCTCCCAAAGTGCTGGGATTACAGGCCGTGAGCCACCATGCCCAGCCCAGTTCATGTTAATTTCAATCACTAAGTTAAGGCTGTCTGTGACAGGTTTTTTTAAACTATAAAGTTAATTATTTTTGTCTTTATTATTCATAAGTACTTTGGGAGATTTACTCTACATAAACCATCACATTTAATCTGCAAACTCCCCTTTCTTTTTAGATTCTCTTTGCTTAAAGCTTGCTTTGGAAAATGAAGGCTTATCTTTGTTTACTAGTCGATAAACTGGGGCTCAACCACTTGCTCTGTTTGACAAAATATTCTTGATTCGGACGCATTAGTATCACTGGCTAGCTTGTTAGAAATTCAGAAACTCGGCCGAGCGTGGTGGCTCAAGCCTGTAATCCCAGCACTTTGGGAGGCCGAGACGGGCGGATCACGAGGTCAGGAGATCGAGACCATCCTGGCTAACACGGTGAAACCCCGTCTCTACTAAAAAAATACAAAAAATTAGCTGGGCGAGGTGGCGGGCACCTGTAGTCCCAGCTACTCGGGAGGCTGAGGCAGGAGAATGGTGTACACGTGGGAAGCGGAACTTGCAGTGAGCTGAGATCCAGCCACTGCACTCCAGCCTGGGCGACAGAGCGAGACTCTGTCTCAAAAAAAAAAAAAAAAAAAAGGAAATTCAGAAACTCAGGCTTCACCTGAGATCACCTGAATCAGACTGCATTTTAACTAGATGTGTAGTTCATTGTTGTGTACATTAAAATTTGACAGATACCTTCTAAACCATTATGACTTCTCTGTATGAGTAATATTTACAACTTACTCTGTAATCTGCAGACATAAAACTCAAACTGTGTATGCCTGTGTTGATGCCCTTAATTTTATACTGATTATTTAGAAAAGTATCTACATTGGTTTTGTGGATTCTATTTTCCTTTTGGTTTGTAGCCCAGGCAGGAGTGCAGTGTCATGATCTCGGCTCACTGTAACCTTTGCCTCCCAAGTTCAAGCAATTCTCCTCCCTCAGCCTCCTGAGTAACTGGGGTTACAGGCATGCACCACCACACCCAGCTAATTTTTGTATTTCTAGTAGAGACAGCATTTCACCATGTTGGCCAGGCTGGTCTGGAATTCCTGACCTCAGGTGATCTGCCTGCCTCGGCCTCCCAAAGTGATGGGATTACAGGCGTGAGCCAGCGAACCTGGCCACGTGGATTCTATTTTCTTTCCTCAGTGTTAGAGAATACATCAGAGACTATTTTTGTTAAAAATACCTATTGAATAATTCCAGCAACTGACATAAGTCACAGCAATTCTCTTTTCACATGGAGTCAAGAACTGCCTATTCACAGTTGGTCACTGTGTTTTGTTCTGTTTTGTTTTTCAGGAGCTGTTGACATTCAGGGATGTGACCATAGAATTCTCTTTGGAGGAGTGGGAGTTTCTGAAACCTGCTCAGCAGAATTTGTATAGGAAAGTGACGCTAGAGAACTACAGAAACCTGGTCTCTCTGGGTGAGAAGAACTTCAATACACAATTCCTATTTCACACTAAAGATTTTACTTTTTTCCTCTGTAGGACGTTTGGTGGGGATTTCTGCTTTGTGTAAATGAGTTTTAGATCTCTGCTTTCAAGGAAAACTTGGGGATTTGTTGGGATAGAGAAGAAAATTTTCAAGAAGTTTTATGTTTACATTAACTTTCTTCTGCCTTGAGGTGATGGGCATTTTTCACTCTAGTTTAGTGGTAATTCTTTTTGTTTGTTTGGTTGGTTTTTTTTTTTGAGACAGAGTCTAGCTCTGTTGCCCAGGCTTGAGTGCAGTGGTACAGTCCAGCTCACTGCAACCTCCACATCCTGGGTTCAAGTGATTCTCCTGTTTTAGCCTCCTGAGTATCTGGGACTACAGGTACCCACCACCACACCCAGCTAATTTTTGTATTTTTCGTAAAGAGGAGGTTTCACTATGTTGGCCAGGCTGGTCTCAAACTCCTGACCTCAAGTGAGCCACCCTCCTTGGCCTCCCAAAGTGTTGGGATTACTAGTGTGAACTACCATACCCAGCCTTTAGTGGTAATTCTTGGAATTCCATTATAAAAATTCCTTTATAAAATATTATTGACCAGACTTTAAAATCCAACTTCTACCACCAATTTTTGATTAAGTAGTATTGGGTAGGGAAGCTAAACACTCAAAAATATAAAATATTCTAAACTTTGTTTGGAAATATTATTTTGTTATTAATTTTCTTTTCTTTTCTTTTCTTTTTTGAGATAGAGTCTCACTCTGTTGCCAGGCTGGAGTGCAGTGGCGCAATCTTGGCTCACTGCAATCTCTGCCTCCTGGGTTCAAGCGATTCTCCTCCCTAAATCTCCCAAGTAGCTGGGATTACAGGCACATGCCACCACACTTTGCTAGTTTTTGTATTTTTATAGAGATGGGGTTTCACCATGTTGGCCAGGATGGTCTCGATCTCCTGACCTCATGATCTGCCCGCTTCGGCCTCCCAAAATGTTGGGATTACAGGCGTGAGCCAATGCGCCCAGCCTTATTATTAATTTTCTAGAATCATCTATAATATTCTGTCTTCTCTACAGAGCACAACACTAGCTTGGTAATTGGAGAATCCCAACAAGCATCACATTACTTTTTTCTAATAAAACAGGTCTGACTGTTTCTAAGCCAGAACTGATTAGCTGTCTGGAGCAAAGACAGGAGCCCTGGAATGTGAAGAGACATGAGACCATAGCTAAACCCTCAGGTAGGTTGGATGAATGAAACACATGCCACAGGTGAAAGCTCCAAAGGCCAAGGGGGAAGACGGGCTTCAAAAGTTATTTGAGAGGCTCTGCTTCAATGGAGATGATTTTGAGGAGCATGGTTGTTTTTTCTTGCTCTCACATAGAGGCATCTTCTGTCTAATGCTCCTAAATTCTCTTTAAAAAAAACCTTCCTTTGAGGTTACAGTGAGAGCCAAAGTCCTCTTTATGGCTTATAACAGACTTTATTATCTGACTGCCCTTTCATTGTCTCAGGGGCCACAGGAATATATGTGTATTTTTGAGGAACTCTATGTTAAACTATTTTTTTCTTTTCTTTTGAGAGAGAGATTTTCGCTCTTGTTTCCCAGGCTGGAGTGCAATGGCACAATCTTGGCTCACCATGACCTCCGCCTCCTGGGTTCAAGTGATTCTCCTGCCTCAGCCTCCCAAGTAGCTGGGATTACATGTGCCACCATGCCCAGCTAATTTTGTATTTTTAGTAGAGATGGGGTTTCTCCAAGTTGTTGAGGCTGGTGTTGAACTCCCGACCTCAGGTGATCCACCCACCTCAGCCTCCCAAAGTGGTGGGATTACGGGCATGAGCCACCACGCCCAGCCTTTAAACTATTTTTTTAAGGTTTTTGTTTTGTTTTGTTTTGGTTTGGTTTGGGTTTTTGTTGTTGTTATTGTTTGCATTATGTCTGAAATGTGTGAGAGTATTCGTGTTAACCATATTTGGTTCCAAAATCCCAGTAACACCACAAACAGATGTGGTATGTTTTCTGCTTTATGATTTCTTATGGAAGTTTCTTTCTTTTTTTTTTTAAATAAATTTTTTTGTTTGTTTGGTTTTGCGACGGAGGTTCACTCTGTCACCCAGGCTGGAGTGCATGGCGCCATCTTGGCTCACTGCAACCTCTGCCTTCTGGGTTCAAGCGACTCTCCCACCTAAGCCACCCAAGTAGCTGGGATTACAGGTGTGCACCACCACGCCCAGCTACCTTTGTATTTTAGTAGAGACAGGGTTTCACCATGTTGGCCAGGTTGGTCTAGAACACCTGACCTCAGGTGATCCACCCGCCTCGGTCTCCCAAAGTGCTGGAATTACAGGCATGAGCCACCGTGCCCAGCCCCTTACAGAATTTTCAAATGTAATTCTACAGAAATTCCTATTCAGTAATTTTTTTATAATGCTAAGCATCTCCCTAAATATAAGAAAATCTCATATTATTTTATTTCTACATTTTATGTTTTTAGTGTGAACTAAAATTGGTAATTTAAACTTTATTTTCCCAGCGTCTTCAATTGTACTAGTTGAGATGTGTACACATATACACACAAATATACCCACACATATACATGTGTGGACCATGTGGTTACTTTCTACAAATTAAAAGTATATAACTATTTATTATGTAAAATGTAATGATATTGTATGTGTAAACATTGTGAAATGATTAATACAGTTAATGAATGCATCTGTTACCTCACAGAGTTATTTGGTTTTTTGGGTTTTTTCTTCTTTTTTGAGACGAGTCTCACTCTGTCACATAGACTGGAGTGCAGTGGTGGGATCTCGGCTCACTGCAACCTCTGCCTCCCAGGTTCAAGTGATTCTTGTGCCTCAGCCTCCCAAGTAGCTGGAATTACAGGCTGGTCTCACACTCCTGGCCTCATGTGACCCACCCTCCTTGGCCTCCCAAAGTGCTGGAATTACAGGCATGAGCCACCATGCAGCGTTTTCTTTTGTAGTGAGAACACTGAAGGTTTGCTGTCTTATTAAAATGTAAGCATATGGAGCACGTTCGTCCAACCTGTGTCCTGCTGGCTGCATGCAGCCCAGGATGGCTTTGAATGTGGCCAAACACAAATTTTTCTTAAAACATGAGATTTTTGAAAGCTAATCAGCTATGATTAGCGTTAGTGTATTTTATGCGTGGCCCAGGACAATTCTTCTTCCAGTGTGGCCCAGGGAAGCCAAAAGACTGGGTACCCCAATATAGAGCATTATGATTTAGCTAGAGCCATGATGCTATGCATTAGATCCTCAAAACGTACTCATTTCATGACTGGCAGTATGCACTCATTGAACATCTTCCCATTTTCCCTACTTCTAGACTGGGTCAGCCAGCTTTGTACTCTCTGTGTCTATGAGTTCATCCTTTGTAGATTACACATAGAAGTGAGACCGTGCATTATTTTTCTTTCTGTGTCTGGCTTATTTCACTTAGTATAATGTCTTCCAGGTCCATCCATGTCGTTGAAATGTTGGCAGCATTTCATGATTTTTTATGGCTGAATAATACTGTATTGTGTATATATGCCATATTTTCTTTATCCAGTCAGTGTCCACAAACATGTCTTCATGTTTTCTTGTTTTCATGTCTTGGCAATTGTGAAATGAACATGGAGATGCAAATATTAGAAATAGTGATTTTATTTCCTTTGGTTACATACACAGAAGTGGGATTGCTGGATTATGTGGAATTTTTTTAATTTAATTTATTTATTTTATAAATAATATAAATAAATTTATTAATATATAAATTTATAAATAATATAAATATAATATAAATATAAAAATATTATTTATTTTTGAGATGGAGTCTCACCCTGTCACCCAGGCTGGAGTGCAGTGGCACGATCTCAGCTCATTGCAACCTCTGCCTCCCAGGTTCAAATGATTCTGCTGCCTCAGCTTCCTGAGTAGCTTGGATTACAGGCGCCTGTCACCACGCCCAGCTAATTTTTGTATTTTTAGTAGAGACAGGGTTTCACCATGTTGGCCAGGCTGGTCTCAAACTCCTGACCTCGTGATCCGCCCGCCTCAGCCTCCCAAAGTGCTAGTATTACAGGTGTGAGCCACCGTGCTTGGCCTAATTTTATTTTTTAAAGAATGTCCATACTGGTTTTCATAATGACTCTACCAATTTACAACACACCAACAATGTACAAGATTGTTTTCATCACACACTTGTCAACACTTGTTATCTCTTTTTAAAAATGTTTTTATGCTTAAAATTTCTTTTTTTTCTTTTTTTTTGACAGAGAAGGGGTCTCACTGTGTTGCCAGGGCTGGCCTTGAACTCCTTTGCTCAAGCAGTCCTCTTACCTCAGATTCCCAAAATGCTGGGATTACAGGCATGAGCCACCATACCCAGCCCTATTCTTTTTGTATAAATTTGTGGGATATGAGTGCAACCTTGTTATACAGATAGATTGCATGGTGGTGAAGTCAGTGCTTTTAGGGTATCCATCACCCAAAAAATATACGTGTCACTTGATAATAGCCATCCTAACAAATGTGAAGTGATATTTTATCATCGTTTTGGTTTGCACCTGCCTGATGACTGGTGATGTTGAGGTCCTTTTCTCGTACCTGTTTGCTCTTTGTCTTCACTGGAAAAATATCTATCCATTCAGTCTGTTTTTCAATTTAGTTCTTATTATCATTCTTACTATTGTTTTTACCTTTGATTTGTATGAATTCCTTATATATTCTGGATATTAACTTCTTATCAGATGCATGGCTTGCAAATATTTTTTTTCATCCTGTAAGTTTCCTTGTTTTATTTTCTTTGCTGTGCAGAAAAATTTCAGTTTGATGCAGCCCCACTTATTTATGTTTGCTTTTGTTTCTGTGCTTTGGGTGTCATACCCCAAAAAATAACTGCGAACAACAGTATCAAATAGGATTTTCCATGTTTGCTGGATTATATAGTAATTCCGTTTTTAATTTTTTGAGAAACCTTCGTAGTATGTTTTTTTTTTTTTTTTTTTTTGAGACGGAGTCTCGCTCTGCCACCGAGGCTGGAGTGCAGTGGCCGGATCTCAGCTCACTGCAAGCTCCGCCTCCCGGGTTCACGCCATTCTCCTGCCTCAGCCTCCCGAGTAGCTGGGACTACAGGCGCCCGCCACTGCGCCCGGCTAGTTTTTTGTATTTTTTAGTAGAGACGGGGTTTCACCGTGTTAGCCAGGATGGTCTCGATCTCCTGACCTTGTGATCCGCCCGTCTCGGCCTCCCAAAGTGCTGGGATTACAGGCTTGAGCCACCGCGCCCGGCCCGTAGTATGTTTTTTACAGTAGCTGCATCATTTTTGCCTACCAGTGGCTCAAAAGGCCTCTCAATTTTCCATGTCCGTAACAGTTATTTTTGGGGGGGTGGTTGCATTTCTTAATGGCTCTCCTAATGGGTTTGAGGTAATATTTTACTGTGATTTTTACTTTGCATTGGTCTAAAAGTTAGTAATCTTGAGCATCCTTTCAAATGCTTATAAGCCATTTATGTATCTTCTTTGGAGAGATGCCAGTTCAATTATTTGTCCATTTCTTAAGCTACTCGCTTTTTATTGTTGAGTTTTAGACATTGTTTATATATTGTGAAAATTAACTCCTATCAAATATGTGATTTTCAAATATTTCACCCATTTCTTAGGCAGCATTTTCACCCCACTAAATTTTTCCTTTGATGTGCAGAAATTTTGAAGTTTGATGTAGTCTCATTTCTCTATTATTTTTTCCTTATGCATTTGATTTCATATCTAAGAAAATGACATCAAATTCTTTGTCTTTTGTAACGAGAAATTAATGCCAAGTCCAATGTCATATTTTCCCCCATATATTTATCTAGGAAGTTTGTTATATTTTTATGTTCAAGTATTTCATCCATTTTAAATACTGTTTTTATATGGTGCATGTAACGGAAGGGCTCAACTTTATTTTTTTCATGTAAATACTCAGTTTCAACATCATTTGTTAAAAAAACTATTTTCTTCCCCATTGTGTGGCCATAGCAATCTTATATAAGGTCATTGATTACATGCACACGTGCTTAATTTTGAGCTCTCTATTTTGTTTTATCATCCATTTATTTTTCTTTGTGCTAATACCACATTATTTGTATCTTTATAGATTTGGGTAATGTGTTATAAAACCAGGAAGTGTAATACCTCTTTGTTATTCTTTTTAAAGGGTGTTTTGCTAGTTATAGCTCCTAAAAGAATTTGAGAATCTTAAATATATTTCTGCAAAAAAAAAGTACCACGAAGATTCTGATATTACATTGAATTTCTATGTGGCTGTGCATGTTGACATCTTAACAAAATGAAATTATCTGATCCTTGAGCAAGAATATGCTTGAGTGGGTTTAATGTCCACATTTTTTGGATTTACAGTTTTACTTCTGCTTCTGATTTCTAGTTTCATTCCATTTTGGTCAGAAAATATACACTGTATGATTTCAGTCTCCTTAAATTTATTAAGACTTGTTATGCGTCCGAACAGAATACTCTGTGTGTGATTGAGAATATTATGTATTCTGCTGCTTTTAACTGGAACGTTCTGTATATGTCTCTTAGGTCTAATTGGTGTGTAACGTTTAAGTTTTTTATTTGCTTATTAATCTATCTGATTTTTTTATATTCATGATTGAGAATGAGGCCTTGAAGTCTATAACTATTGTGCTGCTGTGTATTTGTTTCTTAACTTCTGTCAATATTTGTTTTATATGTTTGAGAGTGCTAATGTTATATAACAGTTATATGTGTTATAGATTCCTGGTAAATGGATCCATTTTGCCATTATATAATACCAATCTTTATCTTTTGTAACAGTTTTTTACTTAAAGTGGATTTTGTCTAACTATGGCCACCCCACCCACTTGTGCTTACTGTTTGAATGGAATATATTTTTGTATCCTGTCACTTTCAGTCTGTCTGTCTCCTTAAAACTAAAGTGAGTCCCCTAAAGACACACATTGTAAGATTTTGTTTTTAACTCATTCAGCTATTTTACTTTTCTAAGGGGTTCAATCTGTTCATATTTAAAACAATACCAGAAATAAATAAAATTACTAGTAGTGTTTTGTTTTTGATTACTTTCTGTGCTTGTCATAAATACGTTTTCCCTCATTTCCTCTCTTACTGCCTTTGTTTTTGTTTTGTTGATTTTGTAGTGGCATACTTTGATTCCTTTTTCATTTTCTTTTGCATATCTTTTATAGGTATTTTTGTGATCACCTTGAAAAATGAGAGTTTATGAAACATAACAATATGCTTAAATCCCATGACATCTTTACTTCAATTGAATATCAAACTATACCTTTTTACATCCTTTGTTATTAATGTCACACATTATATCATTTCATATTGTGTATCTATTAAGAGATTTACGCAAATTTGTGTTTTGGTTTATAAAATTATATGGCAAGATTTTCAGTTTTATGCACCATTATTATAGTAGAGAATTGTAGATCTGTGTATATATTTACTTTACCATTTCTTATAGAACTATACACATGGTGACAAAGACTGACAGCTTTTGTTTATCTTGTAACGTCTTTTTTTTTTTCCTTATTCTAGAGGTAAATTTTTCCAGATAAAATTTTCTTTGTTGGCAGTATTTTTTTGCTTTTATGACTCGATATTTGTTAAGTGAAATGTCTTTAATTTGCTGATACCTTCTATTACCTCATTAAATTATTTGCTGTGGCTCTGTAATAATTTTTTTAACTTAATTATTGTATTCAGCTCCACAATTTTTGTTTTTTTAAAAAAAATACTTTTAATAGTTTTTTTAAATCTCTGTTGATATATTCATTTCTTCATGCACTGTTTTCTTGATTCTGTTTAGTTGTCTACATTCTATTTTTGCTCACTGAACATGTTTAAAATGATTATTTTGAATTCCTTGTCAGATAATACAAAGATCTGATTTCCGAAGAGTCATTTTCTTCCTTTAAATGAATATTATTTCGTGTCTTCTCTCTATGCCTTGTGATCTTTTGATGACATTTGGAAATTTATAAAATAAGTATTTATAGACTGACTTTATAGACTGCCTCAGCCTCCCAAGTAGCTGAGAGTACAGGTGCGTGTCACCACGCCCGGCTAATTTTTGTATTCTTTCTAGAGACGGAGTTTCACCATGTTGGCCGGGCTGGTCTTGAACCGAGTTCAAGCAATCCACCCGCCTCAACTTCCCAAAGTGCTAGGGTTACAGGCGTGAGCCACCATGCCCAGCCTAGTTTGTATAATTAAGTTGCTGGCATGTAAAAAGCTTTCTTTGCATTTTCATCTATATTCTTCCACTTTATCTGAATGATAGCATAATTTATTCCTAATTCATAATCAGTATTTTATACCATATTTTGCAATATTTATATTGTTCCTCCAGTAAAAAATGTAAGTCTTTTCTCTGCTTCTGCAGGCTAGATTACAGCCTTCCCATTTTGTGTAAAAAGAAGAGCAACATATTAATAAGTTTCTCTAGTATTATATAAGTGCTTATTTCTTAAAAATTATTTTCTCAAAGCTTTTTATCAATAATTATAATGGGGTTTCTGTGAAACAGTGCTCTAACTGTATGCTCTTGATTCAAAAATGTGTACTTTTTATGGATAGCTAGTCATGGTTGAAAATTGTAGCTATCGGCCGGGCACGGTGGCTCAAGCCTGTAATCCCAGCACTTTGGGAGGCCGAGATGGGTGGATCACAAGGTCAGGAGATCGAGACCATCCTGGTTAACACAGTGAAACCCCGTCTCTACTAAAAAATACAAAAAACTAGCCGGGCGATGTGGCGGGTGCCTGTAGTCACAGCTACTCGGGAGGCTGAGGCAGGAGAATGGCGTGAACCCGGGAGGCGGAGTTTGCAGTGAGCAGAGATCGTGCCACTGCACTCCAGCCTGGGCAACAGAGCGAGACTCCGTCTCAAAAAAAAAAAAAGAAAAAAAAGAAAATTGTAGCTATCTAGAAGGATTCTTCATCAGTAGTCCACTATGTTTATTTAGAATTTTATGGATTATAGTTTCTTTTAATTTTGCTTTGCAATTTTGTATTTATTTGTTACAATTTTTATAATAGGCCATTTCACATTCATAGTATTTTTTAGTTTTTATTCATATAATTTTGTATGACAGTATTCAGCTCTGTACATTTTAAGGCAGTGTGAGGCAAAAGTCAAATATGAATCAGCCATATGTTTATTGCCAATTTAATTATCTCTGTGTTTGACTGAATAAGTATCACCCCATTTTGTTTATGACTCTTATATTTATATTTTTGTTGGTCATCAATGGTGGTTTTATTCTGTTTAGGTGAGGAGTCATGAAAATTGTTGTAATTTCAACATCTATTCATTGGTGAATGTGTATTTTCTTTTTGTGAGAGAAACACTTGTGATTTGAAGGTAATTTTTAAAAAGCTTTATAACTCTGTATTTCTTTTAGGTGTAATTGTTTATTTTTAATTGTCCAAAATAGATAACATAAAATTTAGAATCCTAAATATTTTTAAGTTATACAGTTCTGTTATGTTGGGTACATTGACACTGTCATGCAGTATATCTCCACATGTTTTTATCTTGGGAAACTCGAACTCAACATACATGAAACTACTCATTTTCCTCACTGACCCTTTACAAACACCTCTCTATTTTGTTGCTGAGTGTAACTACTTTAGATGTCTCATAGAAATGGATTTATAGGTCGGGCGCGGTGGCTCAAGCCTGTAATCCCAGCACTTTGGGAGGCCGAGACGGGCGGATCACGAGGTCAGGAGATCGAGACCATCCTGGCTAACACGGTGAAACCCCGTCTCTACTAAGAAATACAAAAAACTAGCCGGGCGAGGTGGCGGGCGCCTGTAGTCCCAGCTACTCGGGAGGCTGAGGCCGGAGAATGGCGTGAACCCGGGAGACGGAGCTTGCAGTGAGCTGAGATCCGGCCACTGCACTCCAGCCTGGGCTACAGAGCGAGACTCCGTCTCAAAAAAAAAAAAAAAAAAAAAAAGAAATGGATTTATACAATATCTGTCTTTTTATGGCTGGCTTATTTTACTTAGCATCATGCCATCAGATTTATCTTTATTGTCAATGTTAGAAGATTTCTTCCTTTTTTTTTTTTTTGGATGGAGTCTCGCTCTGTTGCCAGGCTGGAGTGCAGTGGTGCAATCTCGGCTCCCTGCAACCTCTGCCTCCCGGGTTCAAGCAATTCCCCTGTCTCAGCCTCCCGAGTAGCTGGGACTACAGGCACGTGCCACCATGCCCAGCTAATTTTTTTTTTTTTTGTATTTTAGTGGAGACGAGGTTTTACCATGTTGGCCAGGTGATATCGATCTCATAACTTCGTGATCCGCCCACCTGGGCCTCCCAAAATGCTGGGATTACAGGCGTGAGCCTACACACCTGACCCGATTTTCTCCTTTTTAAAAGCTGAGTATTATTCCATTATTTGTATATTATAAATTGTATTTTTCCATTCATGTGGTGAGAGAAGTTTAGGTTTCTTTCACCTATTGATTTTTGTGGATAATGCTACAATTAATATGGGTGTGCAAGTAACTATTTGACCATATACATGAAAGATAATATCTGTGCTACATTCTTTCTCATTGGTCTAATTGTCTGCCTTTATGCTAGTACTAAACTGCATTTATTACTGTAGTTTTGTCATGTGTTTTGAAATCAGGAAGTGTGATGCTTCCAACACCTTTCCTCATTTTAAAGATTATTTAGCTCTTCATGGTCTCTTGAGATTTTATTTGATTTGGGCATTGTTTTTTTATTCCTGCAAAAAATGAAATTGAGAATTTGAAGGGGATCACATTGAATCTGAACATTACTTTGGGTGCTGTAAAGATGCTGTACAGTATTAATTCTTCCAGTCCTTGAACATGAGCATGCTTAAGACTGTGTTTAATTTCCATATATTTGTGGATTTTTTTCTATTACTAATTTTCAGTTTCATTCCATTTGGTCATAATAATAGTCTATAAGATTTCCATTTTTAAAAGTTTGCTAGGCCAGGCGTGGTGGCTCACACCTGTAATCCCAGCACTTTGGGAGGCCGAGGCGGGCAGATCACCTGAGGTCGGGAGTTCGAGACCAGCCTGACCAACATGGAGAAACCCCATCTCTACCAAAAATACAAAATTAACCGGATGTGGTGGCACATGCCTGTAATCCCAGCTACTCCGGAGGCTGAAGCAGGAGAATCGCTTGAACCTAATAGACGGAGGTTATGGTGAGCCAAGATCGTGCCATTGCACTCCAGCCTGGGCAACAAGAGCGAAACTCAGTCTCAAAATTTAAAAAAAAAAAGTTTGCTAAGAATTGCTTTGTGCCCTAACAAGTGATATATCCAAGAGAATGTGTTGTGAGCTATGGAGCAGATTGTGTACTCTGCTCTTGTGTGGAGTGTTTGCTATATGTCCGTTAGGTGTAATTTTTAGAGTGTTTTGAAGTCCTCTGTTCTTATATTTAATATTCTACCTTGCTTTATAACTTATTACTCAAAGTGGGATATTGAAATATCTTACTATTATTATATTGCTGTATATTTCTTCAATTTTGTTAATGTTTACTTTATGTATTTGGGAACCTGATGATTATATATATGTTATAGTTTTCTAGTAAATTAATCTTTTTACTATTATTTAATGTCCTTCTTTGTCTCTTGTGAGAATTTTGACTAAAGTGTATTTTATAACAGCGTTTGACCTAAAATGTATTTTGCCTCATATAATTTTGACCTAGTTTCTTCTGATTTGGTTAACATTCTAATAGAATGACTTGTACCATCCTTCTTTTAGTCTATTTTCTTCTTCAGATTGAAAGTGAGTATCTTGTACAAAGAATGTAGTTGAATCTTGTTTTTATACTAGTTTATGTCTTTTGATTGGGAAGTTTATTCCATGAATATTTAATTTTCTGATAGAGAAGGGTTACCATTGCCATTTTATTGATTGTTTTGATTTTTGTTGCTGTTTTGTCCTTCTTTTTCTCCCTTTTTGTCTCACTTTTTCACGTTTCTTGGCTGCTTTTATGTCTTTTGAGAAATGACCATGTCCTTTGACCACTTTTTAATGAGATTATTTCTGTTTTTCTTGTAGATTTTTTTTTTTTTTTTTGAGACGGAGTCTTGCTCTGTCACCCAGGCTGGAGTGCAGTGGCCGGATCTCAGCTCACTGCAAGCTCCTCCTCTCAGGTTCACGCCATTCTCCTGCCTCAGCCTCCCGAGTAGCTGGGACTACAGGCACCCGCCACCTTACCCAGCTAGTTTTTTGTATTTTTTAGTAGGACGGGGTTTCACCGTGTTAGCCAGGATGGTCTCGATCTCTTGACCTCGTGATCCGCCCGTCTCGGCCTCCCAAAGTGCTGGGATTACAGGCTTGAGTCACCGCGCCCAGCCAGATTTAAATTTCTTATAGATTGTGAACATTAGTCCCTTGTCAGATTCATAGTCTACAAATACTTTCTCCCAGTAGGTTGTCTGTTAGTCTATTGATAGTTTGTCATTTTTGATTGTGCTTATTTGGATCTTTTTTGTTGTTGTTGTTAACTTAGCTAGTGATCTAGTGATCTTGTTTATCTTTTAGAAAAACTTATTTTATTGATTATTTGAATGGTTTTCTTGGTTTCAATATTTTTTTGTTCTGCTCTGATTTGAATTATTTCTTTTCTTCTTCTAGCTTTGGATTTACTTTGTTGTTTTTCTGATTTCTTTAGGCAAGGTATCAGGTTGTTAACTTGAGATCTTTCTATCTTCTTGATATAAAAGTTTAGCACTATAAACCCTCCTCACACTGCTTTTGCCACATTCCAAGGTTTTGTTACATTTTGTCACTTTTTTTTTTTTTTTTTTTGAGACGGAGTCTCACTCTGTCACCCAGGCTGGAGTGCAGTGGCGCTACTTCCCACTCACTGCAACCTCTGCCTCCTGGGTTCAAGTGATTCTCCTGCCTCACTCTCCCAGGTAGCTGGGATTACAGGCACATGCTACCACGCCCAGCTAATTTCTTGTACTTTTAGTAGAGATGGGGTTTCACTATGTTGGCCAGGCTGGTCTTGAACCCCTGATCTCGTGATCTGCCCACCTCGGCCTCCCAAAGTGCTGGGAGTACAGGTGTGAGCCACCGCACCCAGCCTCGTCACCATTTTTATTTGTTTCAAATAAGTTTCTGATTTCTGCCTTAATTTCATTGTTTCCCCAAAAGTCATTCCGGAACAAGTTGTTTTGTTTTCTGTATTTGTGTAGTTTTGAGGGTTCCTCTTGCTATTGAGTTTTGAGTTTATTTCACTCTGTTTCAAGAAGATGATTTCAATTTTTCTGGATTTTTGAAATTTGTTTTATGACTGAGCATGTGGTCAGTCTTAAAGTATGTTCTGTGCACAGATGAGAATGTAAGTATGTGTTCATTAGATGAATTATTCTGTAGATGTCTATGAGGTCCAGTTGGTCAAGTGCTGAGTTTACGTCCAGAATTTCTTTGTTAGGTTTTTGCCCTGATGATCTGTAATGCTATCTGTAAGGTGTTGTCTTCCACTATGGCTGGCTAAGTCTTTTTTTTAGGTCCAGTAATAATTGCTTTATAAACCTGGGTGTGCCAATGTTGGGTGCATACATATTTAGGATAGTTAAATATTATTGATTTATCTATTTATTTATTGAATCCTTTATTAGTATGTAATGTGTTTGTCTTTTTTACTATTGTTGGTTTAAAATCTGTTTTATTAATACAAGAATAGTGACCACTGCATTTTTTTGTTTGTTGGTTTTTTTCCCATTTGTGTGATAGATGTTACTTTTTCCCTTTACTTTGAGTTTATGGGTGTCATTATACGTGAGATGAGTTTTTTAAAGCCAGCAGAAGGTTAAGTCTTATTTTTTTTAATCTGATTTGCCACTTTGTGTCATTTTCTTTTTAATTTTTAGAATTTTTTTATTTTTTTTTTTGAGACAGAGTCTCACTCTGTCACCCAGGGTGGAGTGCAGGCGTGATCTCAGCTTCCTGAAACCTCTGTCTCCCGGTTTCAAGTGATTCTCCTGCCTCAGCCTCCCAAGTAGCTGGGATTACAGGCACGTGCCACCACTACGGGCTGATTTTTGTATTTTTAGTAGAGACGCAGTTTCACCATGTTGGCCAGGCTGGTCTCAAACTCCTGACCTCAGGTGATTCACCTGTCTCAGCCTCCCAAAGTGCTGGGATTACAGGCACGAGCCACCATGCCTGGCCACCACTTCGTGTCTTTTAAGTGGAGCATTTAGACTGCTGTGTTCAAGGTTAATATTGATATCTTAGTTTTTGTTCGCTTCATGTGCTCTGTAGTCTTGATTGTGCAGTTGCTTTGTAGGGTCTGTGGGCTATGTACTTATGTGTGTTTTTGTGGTAGTAGGTATCATTCTTCCATTTCCGTGTTTAGAACACTCTTAAGAACCTTGTGATGCCAGTTGAGTGGTAGTTAATTCTCTTAGTGATTGCTTGTGAATTCTTTGCTTATGAAACTTAGTTTGCTGGAACATAAAATTCCTGACTGGAATTTCTTTCTTTTTTTTAATCTTTTTGTTGTTGTTGTTGTTGTTGTTGTTGTTGAAATGGAGTTTCACTCTGTGGCCCAGCCTGGAGTGCAGTGGTGCGATCTCAGCTCACTACAACCTCCACCTCTGGCGCTCAAGCAATTCTCATGCCTTAGCCTCCCCAGTAGCTGGGACTACAGGTGAGCGCTACCATACCCGGCTAATTTTTTATATTTAATAGAGGCAGGCAGCTAACTTTTTGTGTTTAATAGAGACCGGCTTTCACCATGTTCCCCAGCGTGGTCTCGAACTCCTGAGCTCAGGTTATCTACCCACCTTGGCCTCCCAAAGTGCTGGGATTACAAGCATGAGCACTGCACCTGCCCTCTTTCTTTAAAAATGTTAAAAACAGACCCCCCAATATCTTCCAGATTGTAAGGTTTCTGTGAGGAAGTCCACTGTTTGATAGAATTCATTTTTTAGGTAATATGACCCTTTTCTCTAGTTGCCTTTTGTTTTTTTATTTCATGTTGACCTTGGAAAGTCTGAATACTATGTGTATAGTATTCAGATACTATACTTATACTGAGGGATGGCTGTCTTATATAGTATCTCAAAGGATTTCCTTGAATTTCTTGTATCTTTATGTCAACCTGTCTAGCAAGATGGGAAAATATTTCGTAGATTATATCCTTAAGTATGTTTTCCAAGTTGGTTAGTTTTTTTTCCTTCTCTCTCAGGAATACTAATGAGTCATAAGTTTGACCCCTTTACATAATTCCGTATCTCTCAGAAGCTGTGTTTGTTTGTAGTGAATTCTTTTTTCTTTACTGTCTTCTGACTGGGTTGATATAAAGGAGCAGTCTCTGAGCTCTGAAATACTTTTGTCTGCTTCGTCTATTCTGTTTTTAAGGCTTTGCATTGTATTTTGAAAGTCCCGTAGTAAAATTTACAATTTTTAAAGTTGTGTTTGGTTCTTTCAAAGGAACTAATGAGATCCTTGTGAGGTTATGAAACACTCTGGCGTTGTATATTGCCAGCGTTCTTTTGCTGTCTCATCTGAGGGAGCTGGTGCTTCTTTTGCTTTTGAATTTTCTGTGATTTGGATGGGGCTTGAAAATGTTTTTAATTCTTTTTTTTCCTTGAGGTTTTGGCTGTGGTGTATGTTGTGTGTAATCAGTTGGTGTCATTTAAGGTTGTTTTCAGAGGCAGAGGCTCTGTCTAGGTCCCTGGGTTGTAGATAGGTTCCTGCAGTGGATTTCATAGAGTGCTTCGTGTTGAAGCAATGGATTCTTGTTTGTGGTGGAATTCAGGCTTCAGTCCAAGTACATGGCGCTTAAGAGTGTTCTGGGGAGGGAAGATCGTGTGTGAGAAATTATTTTCTCTCCAAATTTATTTTGGGGCCTTGGTGATATTCCCTTCAACTGCTGGCACTGCACCCATTTCCTTTGCTTCAAGGAGGGCTTTGGTGATCTGTGCTCCCCCCTCCCTTAGGGACAGTTCACACTTTTAGGTCACCAGGAGACCCGTATTTATATCGGGGTCCTGCTGTTCTCCTTTGTCTGCAAAAGTAAGGGTGGGTTTTGGAATGTTTCTGTGAGTCGTTTGGTGATGCAGCGGCTGGAGGATGGAAAATCACCAGGCAGGGCAATTGCACCATGGGTTTGTAACCAGTATTGCACCTGCAGCCCAGGATTTTTTTTTTCTTTTTTCTTATTTTTCTTTTTTTTTTTTTTTTTTTGAGACGGAGTCTCGCTCTGTCGCCCAGGCTGGAGTGCAGTGGCCGGATCTCAGCTCACTGCAAGCTCCGCCTCCCAGATTTAGGCCATTCTCCTGCCTCAGCCTCCGGAGTAGCTGGGACTACAGGCGCCCGCCACCTCGCCCGGCTAGTTTTTTGTATTTTTTAGTAGAGACGGGGTTTCACCGTGTTAGCCACGATGGTCTCGATCTCCTGACCTCGTGATCCGCCCGTCTCGGCCTCCCAAAGTGCTGGGATTACAGGCTTGAGCCACCGCGCCCGGCCGAGCCCAGGATTTTTAGTCCAGCGGATGGCTGTGGGGCCCACCCAGTTTGTGGTCCCTCAACTCAGCAGGTCTGTCTCCAGTGTCTTCCCTGGGAGCAGGCTGAATTGGCGAGGCTTGTTCCAAGCCATCTGCATTGAAATGGCTGAGCTCTTCCAGATGTTCTAGGCTGCTAGGCTTCCTGGGATATAAACCATGGCTGGTCATCTGGCCACACCCTTCCCAGTTTATTCATGTGAATGAAGGGGAACCCAGCTCCCATGCTGGCTCATGTTCCCATGTCACACTCTTCTCTGTCTGCTGACAGTGTGGGCTTCTACCCCACTTAAGCTCAGACCACATATATCAGCGTAATATTATTAGTCAGTGTGCGGAAGACCTGGGCAGCTGGCACTGGGCCCATGGATTTGTCCTCTGGCCCTTTGGGGTCAAGCACCATCTGTGATGTAAGTGGATGCTGTGCTGTGGGCACCCTTCTGCAGGACCAGCCAGATTCATGGTGCATGGATCAGATTCACCTCAGTCCCATGACAGCTACAATCCTGCTCCCTCTCAGCCTGGCAGACAGCAGGAGATGGATCCCCTCAGTGCAAGATGCAGAGACTCAGAGGATGGGCACCTATGGTCAGCTACAGCTGCACAGCACAGTGAAAACTTCAGATTTCCACAAGAGTTTAAGCTGTGCCTCTGCCTATTCTCCAGGTGGCTCCCCCTGCCAGTTCACAGACGTGTAGGGATCATATGAGATCCTATAATCAGGAGCTCAGGCTAGATTTAGCTGGGAAATGCCTTTCAAGGAGAAGGAACCAAAGTGAGAATCTCAGAGGTCCATGGCTAGACTGTGTTGCCATGAGGTTTCTTCACATATCCCTTCCTTAAGTCTGGTCTGGATCTAGGAGCCAGTCCTGGTGCCCAGTGACTTTGAGCAAGCTTTCCATCTTCCTCTTCAGCCACAGTGTCTGCATTTCTTCTGAATTAAGCTTTCTCTCAAAAGATCTGTTTAGAGTGTGATGTTTTACTGAACATTTTGTTTTCTGTCCTTGGAGTGAGTGTTTCCCAGCTGCATCTAGTAAGTCATTCTGTCCTTTGCTTAATTTTCTATGTTAGCTTTGTAAAGTATGTGTATCTGACTCTGAAAATAACAAGTGGGATATTTTGTTAATTTTATATTTCAGCTGTGTCTTCTCATTGCACTGAAGACTTTTTGCCAGAACAGGGCATGAAAGATTCATTCCAAAAGGTGATACTGAGAAGATATGGAAGCTGTGGACTTGAGGATTTACACTTAAGGAAAGATGGGGAAAATGTGGGTGAGCGTAAGGATCAAAAAGAAATTTATAATGGACTTAACCAGTGTTTGTCAACTCTACCTAGCAAAATTTTCCCATATAATAAATGTGTGAAAGTCTTTAGTAAATCATCAAATCTAAACAGACAAAGCATAAGACATACTACAGAGAAACTTTTCAAATGTGTACAATGTGGCAAAGTCTTTAAATCTCACTCAGGCCTTTCTTATCATAAGATAATTCATACTGAAGAGAAACTCTACATATGTGAGGAATGTGGTAAAACCTTTAAATGGTTCTCATACCTTACTAAACATAAGAGGATTCACACTGGAGAGAAACCATACAAATGTGAAGAATGTGGCAAAGCTTTTAACTGGTGTTCGACCCTTACTAAACATAAGAGAATCCATACTGGTGAGAAACCCTACAAATGTGAAGAATGTGGAAAAGCCTTTCACTGGTGTTCGCCCTTTGTTAGACATAAGAAAATTCATACTGGAGAAAAACCCTATACATGTGAAGAATGTGGCAGAGCGTTTAACCGGCACTCACATCTCACCAAACATAAGACGATTCACACTGGAAAGAAACCCTACAAATGTAAAGAATGTGGGAAAGCCTTCAACCACTGCTCCCTACTTACTATACATGAGAGAACCCACACGGGAGAGAAACCCTATAAATGTGAAGAATGTGGCAAAGCTTTTAACTCATCATCAATTCTTACTGAACATAAGGTAATTCACAGCGGAGAGAAACCCTACAAATGTGAAAAATGCGACAAAGTCTTTAAGAGGTTCTCATACCTTACTAAACACAAGAGAATTCACACTGGAGAGAAACCCTACAAATGTGAAGAATGTGGCAAAGCTTTTAACTGGTCCTCAATCCTTACTGAACATAAGAGAATTCATACTGGAGAGAAACCCTACAACTGTGAAGAATGTGGCAAAGCCTTTAATCGGTGCTCACACCTTACTAGACATAAGAAAATTCATACTGCCATCAAACGCTATAAATGTGAAGAATGTGGCAAAGCTTTTAAACGATGCTCACATCTTAATGAACATAAGAGAGTTCAAAGAAGAGAGAAATCCTGCAAGTATAAAAAATGTGGGGAAGCTTTTACTCTCTGCTCAAACCTTACTACGTAAGAATTTTTACTATCGAGAAATCCTACAAATGTAAGGAATGTGGCAAAGTCCTTAAATCTTGCTCAAGCCATTGAAGTCACAAGATAATTCATACTGGGGAGAAACACTACAAATGTGAAGAATGTGGGAACGTCTTCACCCATTGCTCACACTTTATTGCACATAAGAAAATTCATACTGAGAAAAATTCTGATTTTAAAGAATGTGGCAAAGTGTTTAATAACTGCTATGAGCTTATTCATGAGAGGTTTTATGCTAGATAAAAGCAATAAAAGTATAATGATACACATTACATTTATCTGTGGAAAGATGTCACCAAATAAAAGCCTTCGAGTGCACAAGGTGTAATGATAGTGATACATTTGTACGTGGAAAGGCTTCAAAAATATAAGCCTTAGAGTAACATAAGAGTTTTTATCCTGAAGAAAAACATTACAAATATAAAGATTGGTGCAATACTTTTACTTATGTTACAGATTTTGTTGTACATGGGAGAATTTATGCTGAAGGGTAACCCTCTAACAGTTGCTCAAATTTTATTCAATTTTAGAGAATTTATATTGGAAAGAAACCCTACAACTGTAATGAATATGAAAAAAATATTTTAAAAGTACACCTTAGAAAACGCTAGAGAGTTTATATGAAAGCATTTAACAGATGCAATAAATATAAAAAATTAATCAAAAATCAAGTCTGAATGAACATCAGAAGATTCACAGTAGAAACCACTAAGATGCTAACACTTTCAATGTTATTTGAAATCAGGGTATTGATTACAAAGAATAATTCAAAGTTAACATAATTTAGTTAGGCTAAACAGGAATAAGAGACTAATATTTTAGAACTTACAATTGTATTCAAAGTACACTGTTTTTTGCATTGAAAGAGTTTTAGATTTTTACAAAGGCAAATTTTGATGTAATTCAACTCTCAAATTACTTGATGCTGTGTCTTTATTCCTAGTGTCTGTGTAAAAGCATGTGGTCAATTTCTGCTGCTCGGAGCTTTGAGAGGTTCTATATTAGGATATCATTTATATGCTTTTCAACAGAAGATTGAGGACACTGAAATGTGAGGTGTGTGAAGAAAGTCTACACGGAGAAGCTTTTGTGGTTGACTTATAAAACTGTTGTAAGTGCTGCATGAGATAGATGTTCAGAGTAATACTCTTGTGCATTATTCAAATCTTAGTAAATTGTTTTACCGATTGTACATTAATATAGTGGATTTTGTAATGCTTTTCTTAGACTGTGTGAACTTCATTTGTTTTAATAAAACAAAATTGTTTTAATGTGTTAAGACAGTTGTGCATTGAATTAGGTGTTATCCTGCCACCAACATTAGCCTATTTTACCTTACTCAAGTTTTTAGGTAACAGACAGTAACAACATACTGTTCAGTAATATGGTGGCATGGCATCTCTAGTGATTCTTATCCTTAGTGACTTTAAACTTCAAATACGTTGGAGAATACTGTTTCCATAGGTTACATTTTTATTATTTTTCTTCGAACTATAGAGTCATTAAGATGGTTATTATGAAAATTACACAGGCATATAATCAAAAGCCATATATTTCTGAAGTATGTAGAAGATGTTATCTTACATTTTTCTTTGAACATGCAACCTCTATGGCCTTCCCAACACACATAGACTCTAAGTTTTCACTTACATGAAAGTTTAGGGGGCCGGGCGCGGTGGCTCAAGCCTGTAATCCCAGCACTTTGGGAGGCTGAGACGGGTGGATCACGAGGTCAGGAGATCGAGACCATCCTGGCTAACACGGTGAAACCCCGTCTCTACTGAAAAATACAAAAAAACAAAAACTAGCCAGGCGAGGTGGCGGGCGCCTGTAGTCCCAGCTACTCGGGAGGCTGAGGCAGGAGAATGGCGTGAACCCGGGAGGCGGAGCTTGCAGTGAGCCGAGATCCGGCCACTGCACTCCAGCCTGGGCTACAGAGCGAGACTCCGTCTCAAAAAAAAAAAAAAAAGAAAGTTTAATATACAAATGTGTTACTCTAAAGATAAAATGTAAGAGAATTATGAAGCAAGTAATTGTACTTGAATGTGGATGTGTACCTATTTTGAGAAGAAAGAAAATGTGTTAGAACAAATTGGTAATTTTTAAAGTGTTGATAAGTTACTACCAAACTAAAAACCTCAAAGAATTTCAAAGCAAATGTTTTTCCCATTTGTATTGAATTCATTTTTCCAAAACCTTATGGTTCCTAGTTCAGAATCTCCTTATGTAAGTCCAGGTTTTACTTACCTGATACTGATAGTAGACCTAATGCATCCAAATTTATAAAGTATTCTTTATATAATCTGCTCCAGAATTATTGGAATAATTTTTACAAAATTTAATGGTGCTTGCAAAACAATTTAAACATGTAATTCCATAGTAAGTGTATTGTAACATTTTATTTAGTACATTTTTTTTCAGTTGGAGAACTCTAAGCCAATTTTTCCTTTGTTCTTTTAATTTTTATAATTAACATCATTGAGTTTATTGATCTTATTGGGTTAATTTCTTTAGGTGAACACTAGGGAGATGTCATCAGTCATGGTAGTGTTTATTTCTTTTTTTTCCAACTCCTGTGTCTCTACATCAGACGTGGTGTTGTTTAGACATAAATGAAGTGAAGAAACACAGAAAGTCACTACATGTGTGAAAGCACTACCATGTGTTATACACACTGCATAATTAGTGTTCCAGTTGGAGTGAGTTAGTGGCTCCAGGAGATTAAAATTATTCAGATGAAAATACAGCATTGATTCTTCATGTCTGGAGAGGGCGTCTGTACCCAGGCTATACAACTGACTCTAAATTTAGAGGAATTGTGCTGCTTTCATTTTCTAATATCTTCAGGTTTCATTTATGTTCATCCCCAGTTATGTATGCATCAGAGCCCTTCACTGTTTTTTGTTTTGTTTTGTTTTGTTTCGTGAGATGGAGTCTAACTCTGTCGCCCAGGCTGGAGTGCAGTGGCGCGATCTCAGCTCACTGCAAGCTCTGCCTCGCAGGTTCACGCCATTCTTCTGCCTCAGCCTCCCAAGTAGCTGGGACTACAGGTGCCCACCACTACCACGCCTGGCTAATTTTTTGTATTTTTAGTAGACACGGGGTTTCACTGTGTTAGCCAGTGTGGTCTCGATCTCCTGACCTCGTGATCCACCCGCATTGGCCTCCCAAAGTGCTGGGATTACAGGCGTGAGCCACTGCGCCCACCCTCCCTTCACCTTTTTACCTGAGTCACGGTTGCAGCTTCTCACTGTTCTCCCCACCCCATGTTATTTTACACACTACTTTGTAAGCTCTCATGAGAAGTTTGGAGTGCTTATTGTGGTAAAAAAACAAAACAAAACAAAAAACCTTTTAAACTTAAAATTTGTAGTCATTTACAGGTTGTAAATGCAGTCTTTGGTTTTGAATTTTTTGATATTTTTTGAGACAGAGTTTTGCTTTTGTTGCCCGGGCTGGAGTGCAATGGCACAACCTCGGCTCACTGCAACCTCCATCTCCCAGGTTCAAACGATTATACTGCCTCAGCTTCCCAAGTTGCTGGGATTACAGGTGCCCAACACCACACCTGACTAATTTTTTTTGTAGTTTTAGTAGAGACGGAGTTTCACCATGTTGGCAAGGCTGGTCTCCAACTCTTGACCTCAGGTCACACCAGGCCTAAATGCAGTCTTTGGATTACTTAACTGAAGTAAGTTGGATTCACTCTGTACAGGTCACAGGATTTAATCAGTCAGTCAGCATTGTTCACCTTTGTAAAAGAAAAATGTTACTCTCTTCTATCACAGAGTGTGTACAATATACAATTAGGTAGAACAGGTAAATCATTAATAGCATTGTGCCATATATTGTAAGCACCATATAAAGAAACATATCAGAATTGGAAATCTCTTAAGAGAAAATATATCTTAGAAATAAATTCTTAAGAAGTGTCAATAGTAGTTGATGAATGTTTAATTTAACTTTTTATGAAATACTTACAGCACAACTTACATTTCCATACAGAATCTTCTGTTTATGAGTGTGTGTGCTAAGTGTTGAACAATAATAGAATGATTACTCTGGATTTTTTTAAAAGCCTAAGAACCAGGAGAGCAGGCCATGAGGACATCACCATTTAATATTGAGTGGACATCCTGATGATATTTACTGCGTTTAACTCTGCAGATAGAATTGAGGCCCTGTGATTATCTGCTTTCTTCATTGAATTATGCCAAGCAGCCACAAAAGGGACTGCACAAATTAAGTGCTTAATATGCATGTAATTAGTGAATGGAGCCTAACCACAGCCTTCCAAAATGTCTAAGTGGGCCTGAGGCCCATCTGTCAGCACCCAGGGACCTCTGTTATGTCTGTGTGAAGGACAAAGACCAGCTAAAAGAATTGCCTTGGGAGACCGAGGCAGGCGGATCATGAGGTCAGGAGATCAAGACCATCCTGGTCAACATGGTAAAACCTCGTCTATACTAAAATACAAACAAAAATTACCCAGGGTGTTGGCACATGCCTGTAGTCCCAGCTACGCGGGAGGCTGAGGCAGGGGAATCGCTTGAACCTGGGAGTCAGAAGTTGCAGTGAGCCAGGATCACACCACTGCACTGCAGCCTGGGCAACAGAGACTCCACCTCAAAAAATAAAAAAGAAATACTAACTATAATAATAACAACTCTTCTGTTCATGAGTGGCCCTTCAGATGGTGACATTAGAGTTCCCAACATAAGGAAAGTGGCCCTAAATCCCCTGCACAACTCCCTTTTTTGTACTGACCCCACGATGTAAAATTCTGCTATTTATTCATTTGCCACAAACAAACTTCCTTTACAACGGCAAAAAGCATTGCTTCAGATTGTGACTGTTTTTGGACATAGGGTCATTAAAGAGGTAATTAAGATTGTGAGTTCACTGGCACGGGACCTAATTAAATATAGCGGGTTCTTATAAGAAGAGGTAGTAAAGACAGAAGCACAAGAGAAGATGCTGTTAACACAGAGTTAGAAGACAGCCATCTACAAGCCAAGGAGAGAGCCTTGGAGAAGTCATTCCACCAACATCTGTTAGATTTCTAATTTCCAGAACTGCAAGAAACTAAATTGCTGTTTTTAAGGCCCTTCATTCTGGGATGCTGTGTTATGGCAGTCCTAGCAAACTATGACAGCCTATTAGTACACACACACAATATTCCCTGCAGTATGACTGACATGGAAAGAGGATGGTATACCATGCTGCATCAGCATTGAAAGACTAAACCACTGTGGGGAAGAGCCTCCCTTGTGGCATATTATGAAGACATGTGCGTGCACACCTCCTTCCCTGATGGGATACGGGGATGAGTTCTTGAGATGATACATTGCAGGAACATGCATAAGGTAGTCTCACCTCCTTTTTTTGTACAACACATTCCCCCACTTTTGCGTAAAAACTTCCCTAGTAATAGTGTTGGCTTTTAAGTTTTGGAGAAGGTCTGTAGGACTGAAGCTGCATGCCACAGGAGATGCCTGGAGGGGGGAGTTAAAACAATACAAACGATAGCAACATGCAAAAATGCTCATGGCCTAATGTAAAATGAAAACAAGATGAAAGCCTTTTCTCTAATATTTCTACAAGTATGTGAACAGAGACTTCCCACCTAACCAAGTTGCCACTGGGATGAATGAAGGCCAGACTGTATTGAAACAGGACTGTGGGTCACTCCTGGGAAGGCCCTAGGACAGAGGTGAGAGAGTTTCCATATTTCAATCTGGGACCTGGGCCTGTCCTGGTCTTCTCAGGTTCCTATCTCTAGAGACCTCTAGATGCCTGCTCTCGCCACAGCCCAGTGCTGACTAAGGTTGGTGGTGTAGGGCACCCGGTCTTTTTCCAAAGAGATGGAGGAGTTAGACTCATCAAACAGCTCCTCATTAATCTGAATGTGACTCTGTAAAGAGTGCCCAGCAGCCAAGCTGAAAGAGATGAATTGGCCGCCTTGTTTTTAGCATAGATGACACCTCTATTGAAATTTTGCTCTTCAGATCAGGCACATAGGAACATCTGCATAGATCTTCAGCCAGGAAGGAAACCAGAGGACAGCTTAAAGTCTTGGGATTCACATCAGAGTAGACAAACTTGGTCCCCATTTTGCCAGCCATGACCTGGGTATGAACATGACAGACCCACAAGAGTTTCAACTTTTGACAACCTGGTTCTGTCCAGGAAGAATGCCCTCACCTCTTCATCCCCCTGCAAGACATGGCAATGGGGGACAATGTGGGGCTGTCTAGATGAAATGACAAGAGAGGACTGGCCTGGATGTGTTCTGGGTTGCCCTGTTATCTGCGGGTGTGCCTCATTAGAAATGAGGGCTGAGGGGACATCTGCATCTTCAGAGAAGGCTTTTAGTTTGAGCCTTTGTAAGGCTAAAACTCAGAAATGTAAGGATACCATGGAAGAGCATGTTACTCTCTTGAGCATCTCTCACCAGAGGAGCTGGATACAGAGTTGCCTCTAGGAGGTGGGGTCCTGGTTTTCTAAGTTCTGTTGGGTTCCATCACCAAGGAAGTATGTTAGTCCCTTCAAGGTTCCATCCACTGGCCCCTTCTTTCTATAAGACCTACCCAAAGGCCCCACCAGGCTACTGATTGATCAGCCTCCTCTCCCATGTCAGGCCTCTATTTGTATGTAATTGTGAAATCACACCTTCCCCTTAATTTCCTGGGAAGACCTAAATGCAGCCTGGGCTTTAGAATAGAAGAGACAGCTGGGTCAGAACCTTGTTTATCTTACCATATCTGTGACCCAGTAAAAGCCGTTGTCTGTTCTGGGGCTTCCCCAGCCTCCTGCCATGCACAGTGGGGATTATGCTAGCATCTACCTCCTAGGGAATTTTTCAAGTGTATATGAGACAAAACTTATAAAAATCATGGTGTAGGCTGGGTGCAGTGGCTCAAGCCTGTAATCCCAGCAATTGGGAGGCCTAGGTGGGTAGGTCACTTGAAGCCAGGAGTTCGAGACCAGCCTGTCCAACATGGTGAAACCCCATCTCTACTAAAAATACAATAACCGGGCGTGGTGTTGTGTACTTGTAATTTCAGCTACTCAGGAAGCTGAGGAAGGAGAATCACTGGAGCCCAGGAGACAGAGGTTGCAGTGAGCCAAGATCATGCCATTGCACTCCAGCCTGGGCAACAGAGTGAGACTGCATCTCAAAAATTAAAAAAAAAAAGAAAAGAAAAAGAAACATGCAATGACAATTTGGGCCCTGACATCACCAAGCTTATTCTTCACAGGCTTCAGTTGACCATATTGGTTCCAATCAACTTCAGCTTATTTTTAAAAATCTCTTAAGCAAAGGAAATTTCAGTGTTTCAACAAGTTGTTTCTTATTTGTCATTCAGATAACCCAACTTATTTTAGTTGTAGGTTTTGTTTTGTTTTGTTTTGTTTCAACACTTTGGGGACAAAAATTCTGCTTCTGCCCAATGGAGTACAGAATGATAGGGTATGATTTTTTGTTGCAGTTCAGGCTGCCATACCAAAGAGCCATGGGGTAGGAAGCTTATAAGGAACAGAACTTAATTTCTCACACTTGTAGGGGTTGGAAATGTGGGATCAAAGTGTCAGCATGGTTGAACTCTGGTGATGACTCTCCTGAACTGCAGACTGTGTACTTAGGATTTTATCATTTGGCAGAAGGAGGGAGAGAGCCCTCTGGGGTATCTTTTTTAAAGCCAGTAATCCCAATCACAAGGACCCCACCTTCAGGACTTAATTATGCCCTGCCTCATAGTACCATTATTCTGAGGGTTAGAACTTTCACACAAATATAAGGGGAGAAATCGTAACTCTCAAGTATATATATAGATTTCTAAAAGCTGTCATTTTCTTCCTACTTGTTCTGTCCTGTTTGCTCCCTCAGTCTCTCTTTTTTTGTGTTTCTGTTTAATTCTCTGTTTCTGTATTGTGTTCCTCAAACTGACAGCAAATTCCAATGTAGAAGATGCTCTATGACAGACCCACATAAAAAGAACTGAGGGAGTGCTCATGCCAATAGATGGAAGAAACTTGGGCTTTCTGGCCACATGAAATCTTACCAGTTTCCACATGAGTGAGTTTAAAGCTGATCCTTCCCTACTTCAGCTTCTGTTGAGAAGTCCAGTTTCTTAGGAGGCCTAAGCCTCCTAACGACCTTGAGGAAGAGGCTCCTAACTAAACTGTGTCCAGTTTCTGGTCCCACAAATTGTGAGATAGTATTTGTTGTTGAAAGGTGCTAAGTTTCAGGGCAATGTTGTAAGAAAGAAGCAGATAACTAGTCTCATCTCCCAGGCCCCAAGATTCTCCATCCTTCTTCTCTCTCTCAGGCTCTCTGCAGCCACAGTGGTCCCTTTCTAACTTCTGCCCAACTCACACCTGTGAGTCTCTTTACTAACGGTGGCTTCTCTTGACACATTCTTGTTGGGAGCAGATCGCCTAAAATCTGGCCATAAACTTGCCCCAAAACTGGCCACAAATAAAATCTCTGCAGCACTGTAACATGTTCATAATAGCCCTAACGCCCAAGCTGGAAGGTTGTAGGTTTACAGGCATGAAGGCAAGGAACACCTGGCCCACCCAGGGTGGAAAACCACTTAAAGACATTTCTTTTTTTTTTTTTTTTTTTTTTTTTTTTGAGACGGAGTCTCGCTCTGTCGCCCAGGCTAGAGTGCAGTGGCCGGATCTCAGCTCACTGCAAGCTCCGCCTCCCGGGTTTACGCCATTCTCCTGCCTCAGCCTCCCAAGTAGCTGGGATTACAGGCGCCCACCACCTCGCCCGGCTAGTTTTTTGTATTTTTTAGTAGAGACGGGGTTTCACCGTGTTAGCCAGGATGGTCTCGATCTCCTGACCTTGTGATCCGCCCGTCTTGGCCTCCCAAAGTGCTGGGATTACAGGCTTGAGCCACCGCGCCCGGCCTAAAGACATTTCTTAAGCCACAAACAATAGCATGAGTGATCTGTGTCTTAAGGGCATGTTCCTGCTGCAGTTACTAGCCCAACCTATCCCTTTAATTCAGCCCATCCCTTCATTTCCCATAAGGGAAACTTTATAGTTTAATATCTATAGAAACAATAATAATGACTAGTTTGCTGTTAATAAATATGTAGGTAAATCTCTGTTCGGGACTGTCAGCTCTGAAGGCTGTCAGACCCCTGATTTCCCACTTCACACCTCTATATTTCTATGTGTATGCCTTTAATTCCTCTAGCACCACTAAGTTAAGGTCTCCCCAACTGAGCTGGTCTCGGCAAGTGGCACCAAATGTGGGGCTCGAATCCCGGTCCAAGGGTCGCTGGAGTGATGGTTGGAATGGAAAACTAGCTGGAGGACACCCAAGTACTCTTAAAGTAATCCCCGTGGTGAGTAAGGAGAGGAGCTCGGAAGTGTCAAGGTAGCAATGGGACAAGTATAGGATCTGGTTCGTTTCACCTTGGAACTTTTTCACACTGATAATAAGGAGAAACAAGAGTATAGTGAAGTAACAGAAGAGGTTACAGATGATGTTTATTTGCCAGCTAAAGCCAAAGCGGCAAAGGAAGGAGAGGTTCATCCCTACCCTTCTGCACCCCCTCATTATTATTTTGAAGAAAATGACCCCCCAGATCTTTCTTTTCTGGAGGACACTAGGCAAAAAGTAGTTGCCCCAGTGACTGTTCGAGCAGCACCTCAAGCAATGGTTCTTAGTTCTATTCAGGTAGGACTTCAGCAAGCTAGATGAGAAGGTGATTTAGAGGCTTGGCAGTTCACTGTTAGAATACAACCCCCAGATCAACAGGGAAATATTACAGCTACATTTGAGCCTTTTCCTTTCAAATTACTCAAAGAATTTAAACAAGCTATTCATACTAAAAAAGAATGTAAAAAAAAATCAGCGAGTCAGACCGCCAGATAGAGGAAGAAAGAAATCTGTTAAGCCTGAAATATGTCCGAAATGTAAAAAAGGAAAACACTGGACTAGTCAGTGTCACTCTTAAATTTGATAAAGAAAGGAACCCGATTTCAGGAAACGCCATGAGGGGCCCATCCCAGGCCCTGTTCTAAACTGGGGCATTTCCAGCTCAGGCCATTCCCTCACCCCTGTACAATGTCTGTCCCCCACCACAGCCAGTAGTGCCACAGTAGATTTATGCTGCACAAAAGCTGTGAGCCTTCTTCCTGGGGCATCCCCACAAAAGGTCCCAACAGGAGTCTGTGGACCCTTGCCAGCAGGTGCAATAGGATTATTTTAGGAAGGTCTAGTGTAAGTTTAAAAGTTTAAATACATACAGGAGTCATTGATTCAGATTGTAATGAGGAAATTCAAATTGTCATATCTACTTCTGTTCACTGGAAAGCAGAGCCAGGAGAGCACATAGCACAGCTCCTGATTGTGCCATATGTAGGAATAGGAAAAAGTAAAATTAAATGAACAGGAGGATTTGGAAGCACAAATAAACAAGGCAAAGCAACTTATTGGGTAAATCAAATTACTGATATACATCCTGCCTGTGAAATAACTATTCAAGGAAAGAAAGTTAAAGGTTTGGTAGATAGAAGAACAGACATTTCAATCATTTCTCTACAGCACTGGCTGTCCATGTGGCCAATTCAACCCACTCAATTTAACATAGTTAGAGTTGGTAAAGCCGCTGAAGTATATCAAAGTAGTTATGTTTTGCATTGTGAGAGACCCGATGGACAACCTGGGACTATTCAACCAATTATAACTTCTGTACCTATAAATTTATGGGGAAGAGATTTAGTACAACAATGGGGAGCACAAGTTCTAATTCCAGAAGAATTATGTAGCCCTCAAAGTCAACATACAATTCATGAAATAGGGTAAGTACCTGGTATGGGACTAGAAAAAAATTTGCAAGATTTGAAAGAACCACTTCAAGCAGAAAAACAAAGTTCCTGCCAAAGATTAGGAAATAATTTTTGATGGTGGCTGTTGTTAAGCCTCCAGAACCTATACCTTTAAAATGGTTAACAGATAAACCAATTTGGATAGAACAATGGCCACTAAGTAAAGAGAAACTGGAGGCTTTAGAGAAATTAGTTGCTGAACAATTAGAAAATGGGCACATAGATCCAACATTTTCTCCTTGGAATTCTCCAGCTTTTGTAATTAAGAAAAAATCAGGTAAATGGAGAATATTAACTGACTCAAGAGCCATCAATTAAGTTATACAACCTATGGGAGCATCACAGCCAGGATTGCCTTCTCCTGCTACAATTCCAAAAAATTGGCCTCTAATAGTCATAGATTTAAAAGACTGTTTACTATCCCTTTAGCTGAGCAAGACTATGAACGGTTTGCATTTACAATTACTGCAGTAAACAACCTGCAGCCTGCTAAGCGTTTTCATTGGAAAGTGTTGCCACAAGGCATGTGAAAGAGCCCAACAATTTGACAGATATATGTGGGGCAAGCAATTGAACCTACTAGTACAAAATTTTCACAGTGTTACATTATTCACTATATGGCTGATATACTTTGTGCTGCCCCCCCTTGAGAAATATTACTCCAATGTTATGATCACTTGCAAAATTCTGTTTCTCACACTGGTTTAATTATAGCTCCTGACAAAATTCAGACTACTACTCCTTACTCCTACTTGAGTACCTGAGTAAATGACACTACCTTTGTGCCACAGAAAGTAGCCTTACGTAAGGATCAACTAAAAACATTAAATGACTTTCAAAAATTACTAGGGGATATTAATTGGATACGACCTGCTCTAGGCATTCCTGCCTATGCCATGAGTAATCTGTTTTCTATCCTTAGAGGAAATCCTAGTCTCGCTAGCCGTCAGCAATTAACGAAAGAGGCTGAGGCAGAGTTACAACTGATTGAGAAGCAGGTCCATAAAGCTCAGATAAATAGAATAGATCCAGAGAAGACAAGATTTGTTAATTTTGTCAACTCAGCATTCACCAACTGGTGTTATTGTCCAAGAACAGGACTTAGTAGAGTGGCTTTTCTTCCACATACTAATTCACGGACTCTAACTCCTTATTTAGATCAAATCGCTACTATGATAAGGATTAGGAGAACTAGGACTGTTAAATTACATAGATATGATCCTGGAAAAATTATTGTCCCTCTCACGAAGGCACAAATACAGCAAGCTTTTATAAATAGTCTTACTTGGCAAGCTCATTTAGCTGACTTTGTAAGTATTCTTGATCATCATTTTCCTAAAATGAAGCTGTTTCAGTTTTTGAAATTAACTAATTGGATTCTCCCTAAAATAACTAAATTGAAACCAATTGAAGACGCCAAGAATGTTTTTACAGATAGGTCTAATAATAGTAAAGCTTCTTATTCTGGCTCAAAAAGTAAAATTTTTCAGATGCCCTATACTTTAGCTCAAAAAGCAGAGCTTGTAGCTGTAATTGAGGTATTGACTGTTTTTGATATACCTATTAATGTGATTTCTGATTCTTCATACGTGGTTCACTCCACACAGTTAATTGAAAATGCTCAGTTATGATTTCATACAGATAAACAATTGATGACTTTATTTACCCAATTGCAAACAGCAGTTAGGAGTAGAATGCACCCTTTTTCATCACTCACATTAGAGCTCATACACCTCTTCTAGGACCTTTAACTAAAAGGAATCAAATGGCTGATCACCTAGTTGCTACTGCAATATCTAATGCTAGACACTTTCACAATTTAACCCATGTTAATGCCTCTGGTCTCAAGCACAGATACAACGTTACCTGGAAAGAAGCTAAAGCTATTATCCAGCAATGCCCAACTTGCCAAATGGTGTATCCCTCATCTTTTACAGGAGGAGTTAATCCTCAAGGACTGGAACCTAACTCTGGCAAATGGATGTCACACATGTTCCCTCGTTTAGGAGACTAGCTTATGTGCATGTATGTGTGGACACCTTTTCTCACTTTGTCTAGGCTACATACCAAACAGGAGAGTCTGCTGCCTGTGTTAAACGTCGTCTTTTGCAGTGTTTTGTGGTGATGGGCATTCCAGCTTCTATTAAAACAGATAATGCCCCAGGCTATACTAGCCAAACTCTAGCTACATTTTTCTCTATGTGGAATATTAAACACATTACTGGTATCCCATACAATTCTCAAGGACAAGCCATAATAGAAAGAAAGAATCTCTCCCTAAAACAGCAGTTGCAAAAGGAGAAAAGAAGAGACAGAGAATATGGAACCCCACAAATGCAACTGAACCTAGCATTATTAACTTTAAACTTTTTGAGCCTGCCCAAAGGTCAGATGTTATCAGCAGCTGAAGAGCATCTGCAGAAACCAGTGGCAAAGACAGAAGCAAAACAACTGATTTAGTGGAAAGATCCAATAACAAAAAGGAAATAAGTAAAATAATAACTTAGGGTAGAGGTTATGCTTGTATTTCTCCAGTCCAAAATTAACAGCCAATTTCGATAACATCAAGACATCTGAAACCTTATCATGAGCCAGATGCCAAGGAAGAGACTCCAGGAGGATCCACAGCCACCCACCTGGGGACAGATCAAGAAGCTGTCACAGATGGCGGAAGAAAACCTGAGGAAAGTGGGACAACCAGTCACACTGAATGATTTAATGGTAGCTATGATAGCAGTTATCACCACCGCTGTGAGTATTCCTTCAATAAAAGCTGGTAATAATGCCTAGATGCAATAACTCTGACAGTTACACATGCTTTCTGATCTCAGTATTTATCATAATAAATCTGCTCCTATAATTGAGGCATACCACCCTCAAAAACCTATTTGTAAACAGGACTGGACCCAGTTAGAAAAAATGAACGTACTTGTTCAAGAAGATTGTTTTGCAGAACAGGCAAAGGTGCTGCACAACGATTCCTATGGAATCGTTATTAATTGGTCCCCTAAAGGGATGTTTAGCTCGAATTGCACCTCTCAGTCTGTGTGCCATGGCCACACTATGTTCAGATGATCTGGACAAAATGGTCAGATAGTAGCAATGATAAGAAGTACAGAAAAAAGTTCCTATTATCTGGAACCATGGCGGTATAGTTGCACCTCAACCTCAAATGATATGGCCCGCTCTAGGAGCTAAACATAGATTTGTGGAAACTATTAAATGCTCTTAATAATATCAAAATTTAGGAAACAATAGAAATGCATCTAGAAGGACACTCTACAAACTTGTTTTTAGATATAGCAAAATTAAAAGGACAAAAATTTAAGCATCCTAGGCACAACTGACCTTAATGCCAGGAACTGGAGTGCTTAAAGGAGCTGCAGACAAATTAGCCAGTAACCCATTAAAATAGATAAAAACACTTAGAAGCTCTGTGATTTCAATGATGATTGTGCTTTTAATCTATGTTATTTGTCTTTGTATAGTCTGCAGATGTGGATCCCAACTCCTGCGAGAAGTCGCTCACTGTGACAAAGCTGCCCTTGCTTTTATCTCTTTGCAAATCGAAGAAAGGAGACATGCTGGGAGCAAGACCCCCAAAATCTGGCCACAAACTGGTCCCAAAACTGGCCATAAATAAAATCTCTGCAGCACTGTAACGTGTTCATAATGTCCCTAAAGCCCAAGCTGGAAGGTTGTGGGTTTACAGGAATGAGGGCAAGGAACACCTGGCCCGCCCAGGGCAGAAAACCGCTTAAAGGCATTCTTAAGCCACAAATAATAGCATGAGCGATCTGTGTGTTAAGGGCGTGTTCCTGCTGCAGTTAACTAGCCCAACCTATCCCTTTAATTTGGTCTATCCCTTCATTTCCCATAAGGGATACTTTTAGTTAATTTAATATCTATAGAAACAATGCTAATAACTAGTTTGCTGTTAATAAATATGTAGGTAAATCTCCATTTGAGGCTCTCAGCTCTGAAGGCTGTGAGACCCCTGATTTCCCACGTCACACCTCTATATTTCTGTGTGTGTCTTTAATTCCTCTAGCACCACTAGGTTAAGGTCTCCCTGATCAAGCTGGTCTCGGCACATTCTTGTGCAGGTATGGCTCCCTATTGTTATTGTCATCATGGCATAAATGTCATCTCAGGGAGGCATTTGGGTCACTCCATGTAATGATTTCCCAGCTCTTCTGTCAACATTCTACTTGATATTATAGCAGTTGCTCCTTTCTTTTATATACTTGCTTTAGTGTTTTTGGTCACCTGTCCTCAGACTGGTCCTCAGGGTAGGGTGCAGGCAGGATTCAGTCATTTTCTGTACCACATGTTGGGTCCATCAGGGAAACTAGCAAAAGGTTAGTGCAAGGAAAAGACTGGCTAAGTGAATGTGTGGAGGAATCTCAAATTCTCCTTCCTGCTTTTGACCACTTGATAATGTGGGGATCCTTAATAATAACACAAGGTGCGTGACCTCAGTGTGACTCTTCCTTGCTCCAGCTTCTCCAGCAAAGCTCAGTAGGCACCAGAAACCCAGAAGGCTGTCATCACCTAGAGGCCATCACTGGCACTGCAGCCCCATGCAGGAGCATCACAGAACAAAGCTACTTTTATGTTTGGGTACTCAAGACACTGACTCTCCAGGATCCCAGGTGACAAAGGAGCAGCATCCGAAGACTCCAAGTACAATAAGAGAAACCTTGGAAGCCTCCATTGTCCTCTCTTTGCAACCTTTTGAGTTGTGCTCTTTACTCATGAGGAGCAACCCCTCATCCAGGGAAATTATTTTCTGCTACTTCCAAACAATCATCTCAAGAACACATCAGGAACTAGTATTTTCCCTAGACTTCAGACTCAGAGTCCAGTTATATGGCACATTTCACTCTATCCCACTTTTATGTACCCAAGATGCCTCTGGAGTGACCATGCCTCACTCTGAGGGACTGGAAGCATTTTTGCAGTCTCAGAGCAAAGAGTCTTGGTTCACCAATGAAGAACCAAGACCACCAGACACTTACAGGTATGTGAAACCATTGAGGTCACCCACTTCAAGTACTCTTATTTATGAGGTATGAAAAGGCTTTGCTGTATCCATTGTCTATGCTAGGCTGAGATGGGGACATAGCTCATTTCCATTTCAGGTACTTACAGAGGTGGATAGTAGGACCCCAGTCCTGTCCTCTTGAAACTGACCTGGAGAGAACCCCAGCTGATGGAGAACCCTGGAACCCGGAGGATCCTCCTGCTCATTCTCTGTGCCCCTGGACATGTAGCTAGAGGAGGGCATGCCCCTGGCTTATAGCAGAGCTGCCCCTATTCTGTTTTTTTGTTTTTGTTTGTGTGTGTGTGTGTATGTTTGTTTGTTTGTTTGTTTTTTTGTCTTATGCCTGGTTTCTGTCTACCTCTTCTCTGTCCTCACCTCTGTGATCTTTCCCTGAGAAGTGTTTGTGTGTGTGTGTCTGTGTGTACTTACCTGAGAATATGGAGACAAAAATAGCCCATGTGGAGAAGGAGAGCACAGGGCTTTCTATTATTTAGGGGCTCTAATTTCCAGAGCAAACCTGATGGGTGCAGTAGAGCCAAGGCCGAGGAAGCTGGAGCTCTCCCTAATACTCCAGACCCTGCTTTCCTCCTGGGGTCTGCCTCTTTTGGGGCCTCAGTTTCCCAACTTTAAAATGAGAAATTGGGATGGTTTTTCTTTTTTAAAATTTCAATAGGTTTTAGGGGAACAGGTGTTGTTTTGTTACATGGCTAAATTCTTTAGTGGTGGTTTCTGAGATTTTGGCACACCCATCATCTGAGCAGTAAACACTGTACCCAAAGTGTAGCCTTTTATCCCTTACCCACTCCCATTTTTCCTCCCTGAGTCCCCAAAATTCATGTATCATTCTTATGCCTTTGCATCCTCATAGCTTAATTCCCACTTATAAATGAGAACATATGATGTTTGTTTTATCATTTCTGAATTACTTCACTTAGAATAAGGTCTCCAGCTCCGCCCAGGCTGCTGAGAATGCCATTATTTTGTTCCATTTTATGACTGAGTAGTATTCCATGGTATACATGTACCACATTTTCTTTATCCACTCAGTATTGATGGGCATTTTGTCTAGTTCCATATTTTTGCAATTGCAAATAGTGCTGCTATAAACATGCATGTGCAAGTGTCTTTTTCATATAGTGACTTCTTTTCCTCTGGGTAGATAGCCAGTACTGAGATTGCTGGATCAAATGGTAGATAACCTTTAGTTCTTTAAGGAATCTCCGTACTGTTTTCCATAGTGGTTGTAACTGCAGAAGTATATGGTCATTGAGAACATGGCTTCAGACTCCTCAATAGTTGATGAAATATTGGGGTGGGATGGGTTTGTGTGCCCATGGGTGCTCAAGCCTCCTTACATGGCTAATGCAGATGGACATAGAGCTTGAGGCAGCCAGGTCTCTTTTCCTGAGCTGGCTGATTTCAATACAATGAACCAAGGTCTCTGATCTTGAAGCTGGTCCCGCCAGACACCCCACCTTCAGCCACCATCTGCTGTGTGCCTCCTATATCCTGTGGGGCCCATGGCAACCCGCATGACAGTGAGGGGGCACAAGGCACTGGACCTGTGGGCCTGGGGAAGACAAAAACACTTTTCTGTTTCTCCCAAACTTTCAAGTGTGTTGTCAGGTATTTAATTTTGATTATGACTGAGATGATATGTTCATGTATTTACAGCTATTTAAATATATATTTTTTGCAAACTGTGGGATAATGTCTTTCACTTTTTTTTTCTTTTTTCTCCTCATCTGTGCACAGATGGGCGGCTGACTCTGGAGCCCAGCCTGTTGCTTCCCAGTCTGGTGGTGAATCCTCCATAGTCTGGTGTGGAGGAAAAGTTAAATATTAAATTTGAACTTAATTGAACCTGGACACAAACAATGGTCACCAAGTCCTGAAACAGCTTGTATGAGCCCCTTGAGGCATTCATCCAGAGCTGTTTCAGAGAAATCTCTATTTCAATCTTTTCCTATACATTCATTATTGTAAAACAATAGACAAGCACAAAAACAAGTTGACCTTTTTGTGTTCCTTGAGCCCAGTAGTGAAAGGCCCTTGTGACTAAGCCCCACGCCTAAAAACTCATGACAAAAGAGCTAGGATCCCAGATTGCACCAAAGCTTCATGAGACCTCTCCTCATCTGCGTGGACGAGTGGCCGACTCTGGAGCCCAGGTTGTTTCTTCCCAGTCTGGTGGTGTAAATATATACAGTCTGGTGAGTGTAAACCTTTTCCATTCTCCTCTTCCCATTGCAATTTGCTTATTATATCTGCAATCTGCTTATATTGATTTGCTTATTATAGCACTTGCTTATTATGTTATTTGTTTATTATATCTGCATTGCCATTTATGTGGTATAAAGCTTGTTACCCTTAAAAGTATTGTGTGTGAGGCCGGGCGCGGTGGCTCACGCCTGTAATCCCAGCACTTTGGGAGGCCGAGGCGGGCGGATCACAAGGTCAGGAGATCGAGACCATGGTGAAACCCCGTCTCTACTAAAAATACAAAAAATGAGCCGGGCGCGGTGGCGGGCGCCTGTAGTTCCAGCTACTCGGGAGGCTGAGGCAGGAGAATGGCGTGAACCCAGGAGGCAGAGCTTGCAGTGAGCCAGGATCGCGCCACTGCACTCCAGCTTGGGCGACAGAGCGAGACTCCGTCTCAAAAAAAAAAAACAAAAAAACAAACAAACAAAAAAAAAAGTATTGTGTGTGTGTCTTTTCTTCTCCCCTCGCGCATTTCCCGCACAGAACATTTTTGGCGTCACAAACAGGATTTGAAAACAAAAGTGTGCCGCTTTTTGGCCAGAAGGTCTGGGCTGGAGGCTCAGAGACTTCCGATATCTTGGGATGGGGACTCCCCCAGTTCTCCCCCTTGGCAATTGAATGGTCAAGGGAAACTGGACTTTATGAGAATTGAGAATCTAAATTAGTGCGATTTAAACTTGACTGTGCGTGAAGTGCTGCAGGGGATTCCAGTCCCCAAAGGAGATGCTGAGGGATCTCCCGGAAGGATGGTGTTCGTTTACCGCTTATAAGTTAATGTGTCAAGATAGGGGCTGGTTGCTACAAGAGAAATGTAAGTTGGAAAAGGAAAATGCTAGTGTGATTTCCAGACTGACCCTGGCCCAATGCCAGGCCTATATCTGGACTGATCAGGTTCAAAGCTATCAGCCCGTTGCTGAAGAAGGCAGCTGTCCGAATGGCTCGGTCAGGTTAAAACTGAAGAACTAGTTTGCTGGGGCTTGGAGCAGGTAAAAACCCAGCTCCTATCTCAAGGATGGGAAACTAACCTTAGCAAAATTCAAAGACCTGCACAAACTGTAAAATTCCTTGGCATCCTATGGAATGCAGAGATATAATCCATTTTACCAAAGGTAAGGCTAAAATACTGGAATTTGCAACCCTTATGACTAAAAAGGAGGCCCAGACATTTACTGGCATCTTTGGATTCTGGAGACATCATATTCCCCACTTGAGTAACATTTTACAACCTCTGCATGCAGCCACTAGAAAACGCTATGACTCTCACTGGGGAGAGAAAGACAGCATGGCTTTTGAACAAGCTAAACAAGCAGCGCAACTGGCCCTGGATCTATGGTCCATACAGGATGGGCCAGGAGAACTGCAAGTGACTGTCCTAAATCAACATGCTAATTGGAGCCTTAGGCAGAAACAAGATGGGAAGAGGGTACTTTTCATGTTTTGGACCCAGAAACTGCCAGAGGTCAGAAAAGCTTACACCCTCTTCGAGAAGCAATTGTTAGCTTGCTATTGGGCTTTGCTGGAAATGGAACACCTCTGCTTCAACCATGATGTCTTTATGAGGCCTGAAATTCCTATTATGACTTGGGACATGAGTTCCCCCAAAACCCACCAGATAGGACATACCCAAGAAAGTAGCATCATAAAATGGACATGGTACATACAAGACCAGGCTAAGCCAAAACCAAAGTGGGTATCACTTTTACATGAGGATGTACAAAACCTGCCAGCTCAGAAAACCACCGAGCAAGTCCTGCAGATAGGGAAGGAAACCTCCCCCACCCAATGGGGCAAATCCTTTAAAGAACTAAGCCCAGAGGATCAGAAACATGTTGGTTTACTGATGCATCCACCAAATATATTGGTGGAAACCGATGCTGGAAGGCCCTGGCTTATAATCCTATTAAAAACATCAGCATTTCTGATGAAGGAAGGCGTGGGAGCAGCCAGTTAGCTGAACTAGTAGCCGTTCCTCTGAGCTATTCAGGAGGAGACCAGAGGGATTTGTCACTTCTATACCAACTCTTGGTCAGTACCAAATGGTCTTACTTCCTGGATGCCCCAGTGGCAAGAAAACAAATGTTTAATTGGGAATAAAGAGGTTTAGGGAAACCAATACTGGGGAGATATCTCAATCCTGGCCCACACTATCATTATCACTGTTTTCTTTTCTTTTTCTTTTCTTTTCTCTATTTTATTTTATTTTATTTTTGTGAGATGGAGTCTAGCTCTGTCAGCATACTGGAGTGCAGTGGCACAGTCTCGCTCACTGCAACCTCCACCTCCGGGGTTCAAGCGGTTCTCCTGCCTCAGTCACCTGAGTAGCTGGGATTACAGGCATGCGCCACCACGCCCACCTAATTTTTATATTTTTAGTAGAGACAGAGTTTCACCATGTTGGCCAGGATGGTCTCGATCTCCTGACCTCGTGATCTGCCCATGTGGGCCTCCCAAAGTGCTGGGATTACAGGCATGAGCTACTGCACCCTGCCCTGTTTTCCATATTGATGCAAATGAGTCTCTGCTTTCTCTTGACAGACTATTTAATGAGAAGGAAGAAAAATAGGCCAAAATTTCCACCATAAAGGTAAACTTGAATGCAGATGAATGGATTACAACGTGTTCAAGCTTTGCAATGAGAGGCATTCTAGTGTATGGTGGTATAGTTGATAGTGATTACTACGGAGAGTTAAAGGTCATTTTATACGATACCACTCCAGATTCTTTTGCTATAAAACCACAGATGCGGGTTGCTCAATTGTTAGTGGTACCTTGTCCACAATCAACCCCTGAGGAAATCTCTGCCCAACAGAGTCTACATGCAGAACTGGGGGATTCAGCTCCCCTGGTACAGGTAGGTTAAATCCTGAAGCCAAACTATGGGTACAGAGCCCATCAGATCCCAACCCTAAGGCTGGTGATCTCGTAGCTATGAAAGCAGAAAATGAAGGCATAGTACCATTTCCTAAAGATGAAAAATAATGTCATGTTCCCCTCCGTTTTTGTTTTTACAAGGAATAACCTATCTACTAATGGTCAGCACCTGTGTCTTTGTGTCTGAGGCCAAGAATAAATTCATCACCTTGGTAGCCACCGCTGCAACTGAAGTCAACCACAATCAATGATGGCTGTATGTTGAGTTGCCGGAGGCCGCCTGGAATGTGTTACCTTGCAGAATTGTCCCTGACAACATTTCTGAATGGCTATGAGGTTACCAATAGGGCCACAACAACAACACTCGCAATCCAATCTGGACTTCCTTTGACCACATTAAGCAATCTATCTTCGCCAAGTCAGACAAAAGATGAACTCCACCCTCACCTTGCGTCGAAAGCCTTGGTATCCTGCCCAATATTCCTGGAATGGTACCTACTGAAAACCTGCTATGCTGGTGGCTGGATTCCATACAGCCCTTGCTTTGTCTGGAGGCCTTAATTGGCTCCTCTAATGTTTCTCTGGGGTTTCTCCAGACATTTGTCAACACATACTCCAAATCAACAACATTGCCCCCAGTGAATCACAATCTCTTTCCTATTTTAATAACACGTTAGTACATTATGATTACAGTAGCTCCATTGCAGTCCCCTGGCGGGCCCTCTGAGTATGCAGATCCTGTGGATGGTGATACCTGTCCCTGCATTGGATGGGGAGATACACTTGGGGGTGGCCATTAATTACATTTACCACCCAGGTTAATATTCCCCTCCCCAGTAATCTTGATGCTTACAAACACTGCTGGTTACAAATGAGCTGGCCTCCCTGGTGGTGGTACCCTATCACAGTATTCTCCCCTGCTGTCTGTACAATCCTGCTTCAGCAACAAATTAAAATATTTACCTTACATGTAGAAAAAGTTCTTAATGAGAGTAGCGCTGGACTTATGTTGTTATCAGATGAATTTTCTCAGCTGAATACTATTGTGTTGTAAAATCAAATGGCATTAAATATACTTACGGCAGCCCAAGGAGGCATTTGCACCTTACCGCATACTGAATGTTGTGTGCATATCCCTGGCAGTTCTCACAATATGACTCTCCTTGCAAAGCCATGCTGGGTGTGGTTTTTATTAATTGTGCTTTTAATTCTCACGTGCTTACCCTTGATCTGTAATCTATATCAATTATGCATTCCCCATGAATCTGTGAGGGTATTTTCCCACATTTGAGTATCCAAGTGAGGTCAAATGTGGAGGAAATGTTAAATATCAAATTTGAACTAAATTAAACGTGGACACAAACAATGGTCACCAAGTCCCAGCACAGGTTGTGTGAGCCCCTTGAGGCATTCATCCAGTGCTGTTTCAGAAAAAAAATCTCTATTCCAATCTATTCCTATACGTTAGTTATTGAAAAACAATAGTCACAAAAACAAGTTAACATTTTTGTGTTCCTTGAGCCCAGTCGCAAATGGCCCTCAGGACAGGGCCTCATGCCAAACAACTTGTTACAAAAAGAGATTCCAAGACCACACCAAGGCTTCAAGAAACCTCTGCTTATTTGTGTACGGACTTGGCTGGGAGCCCAGGTTGTTGCTTCCTGGTGTGGTGACGAATCCGCCCTAGTCTGATGAATGTAAATATATCTGACCCTTTTGAACAAGGTTCTTTGCTATTGCTTTATGACCCCACCTCCTACCTCCAGCGAAAATGTCCTTGGCACTGTCTCTTCCCATCAGAGAGACACCACTGATTGTGGTGTGATGGGACACATGTTCCTGGTGGAGGCACCAGCATATATTAGATGTGCTTGGGCTGAACACCAAAGAGCTATGACAGGCTGTTAAATAGAATATTATGAGGACTACATATTTTTAAATAGAATGAACTATGGACCACATAGTTTGGTTTTGTACATTTACTTATATATTTTCCCTTGTCCCTTTCCCATTGCAATTTGCTTATGATATCAATTTGCTTATTATATCTGCATTGCCATTTACGTGGGATAAAGCTTGTTTACACTTAACGGTATTGTGTGTATCTTTTCTTCTCCCCTCATGCATTTCCTGCACAGAACACCATATTTCTCAGAGGCCTTGTTTATTCTTTTTTATTCTTTCTTCTTTTTTTTTTTTTTTTTTTTTTTTTGAGACGGAGTCTCGCTCTGTCACCCAGGCTGGAGTACAGTGGCCGGATCTCAGCTCACTGCAAGCTCTGTCTCCCAGGTTTATGCCATTCTCCTGCCTCAGCCTCCCGAGTAGCTGGGACTACAGGTGCCCGCCACCTCGCCCGGCTAGTTTTTTTGTATTTTTAGTAGAGACGGGGTTTCACTGTGTTAGCCAGGATGGTCTCGATCTCCTGACCTCGTGATCCACCCGTCTCGGCCTCCCAAAGTGCTGGGATTACAGGCTTGAGCCACCGCGCCCGGCCCTTATTCTTTCTTCTTTAATCATGTCTGCATGCCTCATTTTGGCAAGGTGGTCTTCAAACTCTGATATCCTTTCTTCTGCGTGGTCAATTAGGCTATTTATACTTTTGTATACTCCATGAAGTTCTTGTGCTGTGTTTTTCAGCTCCATCAGGTCACTTATGTTCCCCTCTAAACTGGTTATTCTAGTTAACAGCTCCTCTAACCTTGTATCAAGTTCCTTAACTTCTTTGCCTTGGGTTAGAACATGTTCCTTTAGATCAGTGGAGTGTGTTATTACACATCTTCTGAAGCCCACTTCTGTCACTCCATCCATCTCATCCTCTGTCCAGTTCTGTGAATTTGGTGAAGAGACATTGTGATCATCTCTAGGAGATGAGGCCTTTCAGGGGATTTTGGTGATTCTTTCTCATCTTCATGAGTTTGTCTAATTTCAATCTTTGAGGCTGCTAACCCTTGGATGAGGTTTTTTTGTTTTGTTTTGAGATAGAGTCTCACTCTGTCACCCAGTATGGAGTGCAGTGGCAAAATCTCGGGTCAATGCAACCTCTGCCTTCCAGATTCAAGTGATTCTCATGTCTCAGACTCCTGAGTAGCTGGGACTACAGGCAGGCACCACAATGTCTGTCAGTTTTGTATTTTTTAGGAGAGACTGGGTTTCATTATGTTGGCCAGGCTGGTGTCGAGCTCCTGGCCTCAAGCAATCTGCCCACCTTGGCCTCCCAAAGTGTTGGGATTACAGATGTGAGCCACCATGCCTGGCCTTGGATGGGGTTTTTGTGGGTACTTTTTGTTGTTGATGCTGTTGTTGTTGCTTTCTGTTTGCTTGTTGTTCTTTAAATTGTCAGGTTCCTATTCTGTAGGGCTGCTGCAGTTTGCTGGGGAGTCACTTCAGGCCCTATTCATCTGGTTCACTCCTGTGTCAGGAGACGTCACTCAAGGAGGTTGGAGAACAGCAAAAAAAGGTGCCTGCTCCTTCCTCTGAAAATATGATTACTGCTGAGCTTGTTAGAAATTCAAAAAAATCAGCAGGGAGCCCTGGCTCACGCCTGTAATTGCAGCACTTTGGGAGGCCGAGGCGGGCAGATCACCTGAGGTTGGGAGTTAGAGACCAGCCTGACCAACATGGAGAATAACCCGTCGCTACTAAAAATACAAAAATAGCTGGGCGTGGTGGCACATGCATGTCACCTCAGCTACTCAGGAGGCTGAGGCAGAATTGCTTGAACCCGGGGGGGGGGACACTGCCGTGAGCCAAGATCATGCCACTGCACTCAAGCCTGGGCAATAAGCATGAAACTCCATCTCAAATTAAAAAAAGGAAATAAATACATAAATCAGACTTTACTCCAGATCTTCTTGGAAATTAAAAAAAAAAAAAAAAAAAACTACATAAGAAAATCTTCACCTTATGGTACATAGTAAATTTGAGAGGTTCCTTCTGAATGTTTTTTCCATCTGAAAAATATTCACAACTCATTCCGTATGATGTAAATATAGCACTCAAAAATGTACGTTTGTGTTCATGCCCTTAATTTTATACTTTAATATCTAGAAAAATACAACATATGAACAGAGTTCTCGATCTTATGGTGCTCTTTTTTATCATAGAGAACACGTTAGAAAATATTTCTGTGTTGAAAATCATTTTATTGGATAATTTTAGTGCTATAACTCAGAACCACTTCTCTTTACTCTCTAATTTCACTTTAAGTCAAATTAAAAATTCCACCCATGGCCACTTGGTAAAAATGTGTGTGTGTGTTTTTCAAGGATCATTACTATTTAGAGATGTGGCCATAGAATTCTCTCTGGAGGAGTGGCATTGCCTGGACACTGTACAGTGGAAATTGTATATGAATGTGATGTTAGAGAACTACGGGAATATGGTCTTCCTTGTTGAGGATAACTTTAAGACATAATTCATAACATACCCTAAAGGTTTTCTCTTTTATGTAGAATTTTTTTAGTAATTTATTCTTTGCAGAAAAGTTTCAGATCCCCCTTTTTTTTTTTTTTTTTGAGACGGAGTCTCGCTCTGTCACCCAGGCTGGAGTACAGTGGCCGGATCTCAGCTCACTGCAAGCTCTGTCTCCCAGGTTTATGCCATTCTCCTGCCTCAGCCTCCCGAGTAGCTGGGACTACAGGCACCCGCCACCTCGCCCGGCTAGTTTTTTTGTATTTTTAGTAGAGACGGGGTTTCACCGTGTTAGCCAGGATGGTCTCGATCTCCTGACCTCGTGATCCGCCCGTCTCGGCCTCCCAAAGTGCTGGGATTACAGACTTGAGCCACTGCGCCCGGCCTCAGATCCCCTTTTTACAGAAAATCTCCAAAATTGCTCATGTAGAAAAGTATCTCTTGAAGACGTTTCATCTTAATCCAAACTTTCCACATTCCTGATTTGAGCTGTATAATTCACTCTAAATTAGTGGTAATTTCAAAAATTTAGTGACAAAGTATTCTTGCCCCCACCTGAAAATCTAATTGCCACCACCAATTTTTGATTCAGTAGTACCAGATAGTAAAATTCAGAAATCTACAAATTGAAAGCATTTTCTAAATATTTAGAAATTTGTTACAAATTAGTATTTTGGCACTAATTTACTAGAATATTTTATTACATCTGCTCTGCCGAGCACATTACTAGCTTGTAATTGGAGAACATGAGCAAGATTCATGTTATTTATTCTTAATACAACAGTATTGTTGTCCCTAAGCCTGACCTAATCACCCATCTGGAGCAAGGAAAAAAAGCTTCGACTCTGAAGAGACATTAGATGATTGCCAACCCCCCAGGTATGAGTGAAAATGAACACAACAGACAACACAGGTAAGAGGTCTCAAGCTCAAAGAGAAAGCGAATCCTTAAAATCTGATTTGGGAAGCTGTGTTCCAAAGAAGTATTTCCTGGGCAGCTGTTTTTTTTTTTGTTCGTTTGTTTCTGTTTTTTAATTCTGCTCTCACAAAGGGACATCTTCAGTCTTACACTTTTAAATTCTCTGAGGATTCTACTTTTCTTTCAGTGAACTTCCTTAAAGTTCACAGTGACAGCCAAAGTCCTCTTCATGGCATATAAGAGACTGCACAATCTGGCTGCTTTTCTATTGTTTTGGGGACACACAAATATCTACATGATTTTGAGAAACTAAAACTATTTTTTAAGTTCTCTTTTTTCATCATGTCTGAAAAATGTGATAGTAGTTTTCGGTGCATTTTTGTTCATTTTATTGCACAATCCATTCTGTTTTTATTACTATACAGTCTTAAAATACAGCTTGACATTATAAGTATGATATCCTTCTACTTTTTTTTTTTTTCCTCAAGATTGCTTTGGCTATTCAAAGTTTATTTTAGTTTCATATAAATTTTAAAATAGTATTTTCCAGTATTCTGAAAGAAATACCACTGCAAATTTTGATAGGAAGTTTATTGAATCTGTAGATAACTTTGGATAATATGGCACTTCAATGATATTTATTCTTTCAACCCATAAAGTTTTATATTTATTTGGATTTCCTCTAATTTTTTTATTGACATTTTATTATAAAGACTTTTTAGCTTTTATTTTCTCAGAAATTTGTTTATTTATTGAGACAGTGACTTGCTTCTTCTCCAGGCTGGAGTGCAGTGGCATGATCTCAGCTCACTGGAACCTCCAACTCCCAGGTTCTAGCGATTCCCCCGCCTCAGTCCTAATTAGCTGAAACTACAGACTTGCACCACCATGCCCAGCTAATTTTGTATTCTAACAGAGATGGGGTTTCACCATGGCCAAGATTGTCTTGATCTTCCGACCTCGTGATCCACCCACCTCGGCCTCCAAAAGTGCTGACATTACAGGCATGAGCCACCAGATCTGGCCAGAAATTTATTATTTAATGCTATAGTAAATAAGATTTTTTTCTTCCTCTCCTTTTTTTTTTTCTTTTTCAGATGGAGTCTGGCACTGTTGCCCAGCCTGGAGTGCAATGCCACGATCTCTGCTCACCACAACCTCCACCTCCCAAATTCAAGAATTCTCCTCCCTCAGCCTCCCAACGAGCTTGGATTGCAGGTGCTAGCCACCACACCCAGCTAATTTTTGTATTTTTAGTAAAGATGAGGTTTCAACATGCTGGCCAGGCTGGTCTCAAACTCCTGACCTCAGATCATTCACCTGCCTCGGTCTCCCAAAGTGCCCAGTGTGTTCCTCTGTTTAATCAGATAGTTTAAGTGTATAAAACCATATATATAATGTATGTTGATTTTATATTTTGCTAATTTACTGAGTATATTTATTGGTTTAGACAGGTTTTAATGTACTGCTTAAGGTTTTTCAAATATAAGATTGTATGATCTACAAACAGTAACTTTTTTTCTTCAATTTCAATGGCTATTTTTATTTCTTTGACTAATTCTTCTGCCACATACTTCCAGTGCTACATTAAAATAGAAAAACTGACAATGGGCACAATATAGTTTTGTATTGGTATCTGAATTTGATGGAGCAAACACCTTTTCAATTTTTCATACACTGATTTTAGAAGGTAAAGATCTTTTGTTTGGCCCTTAGGGTGATGAGATACCCTCTGAATTAGTAGTGAAGAGGGGTTGTAGTTTGGTCACAAGGTTGCTGGGTCTGCACTACGGTTCGCCTTTAGCTGACTTGTTAGAGGGGGTTGGGGAGTTATAATTTTCATTTTAGTTTTGGACAGACTAATATGCTTCAGGACTTTGCTCTGTAGGGCAGACACTAGGGCATGTTTTTGCAGTCAGGTCTGCATATGGTGGGCCTTGTATCAAGATGCGGATGAGTATGGCTTTCAGTGAGTACCAGAGAGCATTTCCTCAGGTAACTGTGTGGGTTTCTATATAGGCAGAACTGACCTTAAGCTGTGGCTCACGTAACTAAAACTGAGTCACTGAACCACTTCAGGGACCATAGTAAAGGCCAAGGTCTGCAGGTCTGCCTACATGGCTGTAAATGGGCCTCTTCCTCCAGGTCTCTGGAATGGCAGGACCTCTGCCAGACTGTGGCTGGGAGGAGTTTGGCATGATTACAGAGTAAGTTCAGAACTCTCAGTGTATAGTAAGGTGTGAGGACCGCTTGAAGGCTTTGCCACATTCTTCATATTTCTAGGGTTTTTCCCCAGTATGAATTATCTCATGTCTACTAAAGCTTGAGGGTGAAATAAAGATTTTGCCACATTTATCACACTTGTATGGTTTGTTCTCTCCAGAATGAATTTTCTTATGTGAAAAAAGGGTTGCAGAACGGTTAAAAGCTTCACCACATTCTCTACATCTATACGGTTTCTCTCCAGTATGAAGTATCTTATGTGTAGTAAGGTGTGCAGATAGGTGAAAAGCTTTGCCACATTCTTCACATGTGTAAGGTTTCTTTCCAGTATGAATTTTCTTATGGGTAGTAAGGGTTGAAGACTGGTTAAAAGTTTTGCCACATTCTTCACATTTGTAGGTTTTCTCTGCAGTATGAATTTTCTTATGTTTACTAAGGACTGAGGAGCGCTTGAAGACTCTGCCACATTCTTCACATTTGTAGGGTTTCTCTCCAGTATGAATTATCTTATGTGTACTAAGTGCTGAGGAGTACTTGAAGGCTTTGCCACATTCTTCACATTTGTAGGGTTTCTCTCCAGTATGACTTCTCTTATGTGAACTAAGGACAGAGGAGTACTTAAAGGCTTTGCCACATTCTTCACATTTGTAGGGCTTCTCTCCAGTATGAATTATCTTATGTCTAGTTAGGACTGAGGACCAAACGAAGGCTTTGCCACATTCTTCACATTTGTAGTGTTTCTTTCCCATATGAATTATCTCATGTTTACTAAGGGTTGAGGATGCAATAAAGGCTTTGCCACATTTATTACACTTGTATGGTTTCTCTCCAGTATGAATTCTCTTATGTGTAGTAAGGGTACAGGAGTACTTAAAGGCTTTGCCACATTCTTCACAAACATAGGGCTTCTCTCCAGTATGAATTTTCTTATGTTTAGTAAGTGTTGAGGACTGGTTAAAAGCTTTGCCACATTCTTCACATTTGTAGGGTTTCTCTCCAGTATGAATAATCTTATGTGTACTAAGGTATGAGGACTGCTTGAAGGTTTTGCCACATTCTTCACATTTGTAGCGTTTCTCTTCAGTATGACTTTTCTTATGTGTAGCAAGGACAGAGGAGTACTTAAAGGCTTTGCCACATTCTTCACATTTGTAGGGTTTCTCTCCACTATGAATTATCTTATGTCTAGTAAGGATTGAGGACTGGAAGAAGGCTTTGCCACATTCTTCACATTTGTAGGGTTTCTTTCCCGTATGAATGATCTCATGTTTACTAAGGGTTGAGGATGTAATAAAGGCTTTGCCACATTTATCACACTTGTATGGTTTCTCTCCAGTATGAATTCTCTTATGTGTAGTAAGGATTGAGGATCGGTTGAAGGCTTTGCCACATTCTTCACATTTGTAGGGTTTCTTTCCTGTATGAATGATCTCATGTTTACTAAGGGTTGAGGATGCAATAAAGGCTTTGTCACATTTATCACACTTGTATGGTTTCTCTCCAGTATGAATTCTCTTATGTGTAGTAAGGGTAGAGGAGTACTTAAAGGCTTTGCCACATTCTTCACAAATGTAGGGTTTCTCTCCAGTATGAATTCTCTTATGTCTAGTAAGGGTTGAGAACAGGTTAAAAGCTTTGCCACATTCTATGCATTTGAAAGGTTTTTTTTCAGTATGTCTTATCTTATGTCTGTTTGAATTTGAAAATTTATGAAAGACTTTCCCATATTTATCACATTGAAACATTTTGCTCTGGGTAGTTGTACAACATTGGTTAAGTCCATTATAACCTCCTGTGTGCACCTTACACTCATCCATACTTTCACGCCATTTTATTAACTGTATATTTCCATCTCCACGTTTTTCGTATCTTTTTGGTATCATTTTTTGGAAAGAATCTTTCATGTTCTGCTCTGGCCAAAGGTCTTGGGCAAAATGAGAACACATAACTGAAAGAAACAATAAAAACACATTGCTTCAATTGCTAGACTCAGATAAATATACTTTACAAACCTAACCTATAAAACGATACAAACTACATAAGTAAGATGACATTGCAAAATACCTCAAGCTGTAATTTCTTCCTGCACATATAAATGTAACAAAAACATACTAACCAAAATGGCACAAGGTAACTGGTAAGGCAGGTAAATTTAACTCCATCTCAAAAACAATTGAAAAAGAAATAACTAGGGCCAGGCGCGGTGGCTCAAGCCTGTAATCCCAGCACTTTGGGAGGCCGAAACGGGCGGATCATGAGGTCAGGAGATCGAGACCATCCTGGTTAACACGGTGAAACCCCGTCTCTACTAAAAAATACAAAAAAAACCTAGCCGGGCGAGGTGGCAGGCGCCTGTAGTCCCAGCTACTCGGGAGGCTGAGGCAGGAGAATGGCGTAAACCCGGCAGGCGGAGCTTGCAGTGAGCTGAGATCCGGCCATTGCACTCCAGCCTGGGTGACAGAGCGAGACTGCGCCTCAAAAAAAAAAAAAAAAAAAAAGAAATAACTAATATTTTGAAGATGTCTTTACTGCTCAATTTACAGATTTAATGCAATGTTTTTCAAATGACTAATTGCATTTTCAAAGAAATAAAAACAGCAAATTTAAAAGTATATGGAATCCAAACCTACAATAAAGTACCCAGCAATCTTCAAAAACAGGAACAATGTTAGAGGCACTACCATTTCTGATTTCAAAACACATCAAAAGCTACAGAATTAAAATAATTTGGTGAGTATAAAGCTGAAAAAGTAGACTAATAAAACAGAATGCAGCACATATATTATATTAACTTTCACATAATTATTATAGCATTGTTACTGAAAGCCAATAGGTAAAAGTAATCCAAATTTGTGTCACCAAATTATTCAGTAGACATAAAAATACAGGAATATCACTCAGTTTTCAAAAAGTAGAAAATATTGTTAACAACTATTAAGATAAATATTGATGACACTATGCAAAATAAAATGACCGTCACAAAAAGACAGAGATTGGATGAGATATATAAAGCAATTATACTCTCAGAAACAGAAAACAGAGTGGTGTTTGAAAAGAACCACAAAATACAAAGAATTGGTAGTTGTTTCATGTGTACTGAGATTTAGTTTTGCAAGATAAAAACACTCTAGTGATATGTTGCATAACAATGTCAATATAATTAATAAGACCAAACTGAGTATTTGGAAATACATATATATATATATTTTGAGATGGAGTCTCGCTCTGTCTCCCAGGCTGGAGTGCCTCCTGGGTTCCAGTGATTCCCCTGCCTCAGCCTACTGAGTAGTTGGTACTACAGGCATGGGCCACGATGCCTGGCTAATTTTTTGTATTTTAGTAGAGACGGGATTTCACCATGTTGGCCAGATGGTCTTGATCTCCTGACCTCGGGATCCACCCACCTCAGCCTCCCAAAGTGCTGGGATAACAGGCGTGAGCCTGTAGATACACTATGTAAAATAATTTTAATATCAATAACAAACTGGAAAATATAGAGGCATAGTTTTTTTATTCAATTGAAGTTGTTATGAGATTAAAATATATTGTTTTAACTTTAAGATGTATGTAATCTCCAGTTTTTGAGATGATTACAAAGATACTATTTGTAGAAAGTATGCAAATGAAAGTAAAATATAATCAAAGCATGCCGGTACAGAATTAAATGGACATTAGGTAAGTAAAATAGGAAATGAGAAAAATATAACTACTAGAAACACACAAAACAACAACAACATTAGTGGTAATAACAACTTCATTTCTTTAACCAATCATTTTAAATATAGATTACTTAATAAAATGAAATGTAATCACAGGACTTTGGAAGGTCAAGGTGGGCTGATCACTTGATCCCAAAAGTTCAAGATCATCCTGGGCAACATGGCAAACCTCTGTCTCTACAAAAAAATACAAACAAGCTGGCTGACAGAGTGAGACACTATCTAAAAAATAAATGAGGCCGGGCGCGGTGGCTCAAGCCTGTAATCCCAGCACTTTGGGAGGCCGAGATGGGCGGATCACGAGGTCAGGAGATCGAGACCATCCTGGTGAACACGGTGAAACCCCGTCTCTACTAAAAAATACAAAAAAACTAGCCGGGCGAGATGGCGGGCGCCTGTAGTCCCAGCTACTCCGGAGGCTGAGCCAGGAGAATGGCGTAAACCCGGGAAGCGGAGCTTGCAGTGAGCTGAGATCCGGCCACTGCACGCCAGCCTGGGTGACAGAGCCAGACTCCATCTCAAAAAATAAATAAATAAATAAATGAGGCTGGGAGTGGTGGCTCATGCTTAATCCTAACACTTTTGGAGGCTGAGGCAGGCAGATCACCTGAATTCAGGAGTTCAAGACAAGCCTGGTCATCATGGTGAAACCCCATCCCTACTAAAAATACAAAAAATTAGCTGGGCATGGTGGCATGCACCTGTAATCCCAGCTACTCGGGATTACATGCCTGCTTTTTGAAAGCTGAGGCAGGAGAATCACGAAACTGGGAGGTGAAGGTTGCAGTGAGCTGACATCATGCCATTGCACTCCAGCCTGGGCAACAAGAGTGAAACTCTATCTCAAAAACAAACCAAATAAAATAAATAAATACAAATATAAATATATATATAAATTATATAAAGAAAAAGATATAGAATGCCTGAATTTTTTTTTAAAAAAGCATATAGTATGCTGCCTACAAGAGACTTACTTTAGCATTGAGTCAAATAGGCTGAAAGTAACAGAATGAAAAAAATGTATATTCCATGAAAATAGTAACCACAATTGAGTAAGGTGGTCATAATTATATTAGACATAATATGCTTTCAGTCAAGTACTTCTACAAGACAAAAATTGGTATTATATGATGTTAAAGTGAGTTGATTTAGCAGAAATCTATAATTATAGTATTTATCTATCTATATGTATATGTGTATATAACATCAGGGCTCCAAAATATATAAAGCAAATATTGATAAAAGTGAAGCAAGATATACATAGCAACATAATGATTGTAGACATCAAGACCCAGTTTGCAATAATAGAAAATTCAGATAAAAAATAACAACCAGAAAACTTAGACAACATTATAGACTATATTGACTATTTTGCATATAGAGAAATACTTAAAAGTGCATAATTTATTTTTTTAAAAAATGGTTTATTTGGCTCACAGCTTGGCAGAGTATATAAGTGTGTGCCAGCATCTGCTTCTGGTGAGGATTTCAGAAAGCTTAAAATGAAGGTAGAAGGTAAAGAGTAACTGGACATATTATGTGGTAAGAGACAGCGCAAGTGTGAGGTGAAGGAGCCACGTTATTTTAATGAACCAGCTCGTATTTGAATTCATAGAGTGTAAACTTTTTGGTTACGGAGAGGATGTACCAAGCCATTCATGAGAAATTTGCCCCCGTGACCTAAACATGTCCCACCGGGTCCCACAGCCAACACTGAGGATTTATATTGTAACATGAGTTCTGGGCAACATGGACATCCAAACCATATTATAGACCAACTAGGCTTCACAGACACACACAAAACTCTCCAGTCAAAACCAAGATAATACACAATATTCTTATTTGCATCTGGCATATTCTGTTAGGACATACAACAAGTTTTATTTAATTTAAAAATACTGACTGGGTGCCAAGGCTCTTGCCCATTTTCCTAACACTTTGGGAGATCCATTGGTGTCAAAAGTTTGAGATCAGCCTGGGCAACATAGTGAGATCCTAACACTATAAACAAGCAAACAATTAGCCAGACATGGTACTGCATGTCTACAGTCCTACCTACTCAAAAAACTGAGGTGAAAGAATAATCACTTGAGCCCAGGAGGCTGAGGCTACAGTAAGCTAAAATTCTGCCACTGCACTGCAGCCTGGGTGACGGTAAGATCTTGTCTCAAACCAACAACAAATCAATTTTAAAACACCAAAATTATGCACTGGGTGTTTACTAATAAAACCTGAATAAAACTAGGAATTAAAAGCAAAAGTCAAACTGGCAAATTCAACAATATGTGAATATGAAACACACCCTCTTCAACATATTCCTGCTCAGGGGGCAAAAAAATTCATTTTTCAAAGATATCTATACAACCTTCAGTTATAAGCTACAGTAACATAAACAATATGATACTGACACAAAGATAAACAGATGAAAGAACAGACAGCTCAGAAATTAACCATTTTGTATATGATCAAATGATTTTCCACAAAGTTGCCATGTTTACAAAATAGAGAAAAATAATCTCTTCAAAAAACGAGGTCAAAAACTGATTATCAACACTGATAAAGTTGGCTTATTTTCTTGAATGATACAAAAATACAAAAACATATTTTAAATAAACTACTTAGACATAAAAATACATAAATGGAAAAAAGTATTTATAAATCTATATCCAAAATATGTAACACAGGCCAGGTGCAGTTTCTTAAGCCTGTCATCCTAGCACTTTGGGAGGGTAAGGTGGGCAGATACATGAGGTCAGAAGTTTGAGACCAGCCTGGCCAACATGTAAAACACCATCTCTACTAAAAATACAAAAATTAACTTGGCGATGTGGTATGCACTTGTAATCCCAGCTACTTGGGAGGCTGAGGTAGGAGAACTGCTTAAACCAGAAGGCAGAGGTTGCAGAGAGCGGAGATTGCACCACTGCACTTTAGCCTGGGCAGCAAAGCAAACCCATGTTTACTGTAACCAGTATTCACAAAAGCCAACAGGCTGAAGCACCCTAGATATCTCTTGATTTATAAACATATTAAAAAGTGTAACATATACATACAATGGAATATTATTCCACCTTAAAGAGAATAATCTTGTCACCTTTTTGATGAACTTTGTGAATATTATGTCACCTGAATTAATCCAGTAACAAAATTATGGATACTGTATGATTCCACTTATATATCTTAAGTAGTCAAAACAATAAAAACAGAAAGTAGAAGATTTGTCTGTCAAGGTATGGAGAGAGGGTAAAATGAGCAGTTGTTACTTAATGGGTATTGAATTTAAGTTTTACAAGATGTAAAGTTTCTAGAAGTCTTTTGCATAACAATGTGAATATACTTAACATGCCTGAAATGAACAGGTTTTTTTGAGACAGGGTCTCACTCTGTCACCCAAGCTGGAGTGTAGTGGCACAATTTTGACTTCCTGCAATCTCCCTAGTAGCTGGGACCACAGTTGCACACCACCATGCCTGCCTATTATTTAAATTTTTTTCATAGAGAGCGGTCTCCATGTTGCCCAGGCTGGTCTCAAACTTTTGGGCTCCAGGGATCCTCTTGGCTTGACCTCCCAAAATCCTGGGATTACACATCAGTGCCACAATCATACCTGGCCCTGAAATATACACTTCAATAAATTTAAGATGGCAAATTTTATTTTATGTGTTTTTAAAACAATGTCTTAAGCCGGGCGCGGTGGCTCACGCCTGTAATCCCAGCACTTTGGGAGGCCGAGGCAGGCGGATCACAAGGTCAGGAGATCGAGACCACGGTGAAACCCCGTCTCTACTAAAAATACAAAAAATTAGCCGGGCGTGGTGGCGGGTGCCTGTAGTCCCAGCTACTTGGGAGGCTGAGGCAGGAGAATGGCAGGAACCCGGGAGGCGGAGCTTGCAGTGAGCCGAGATCGCGCCACTGCACTCCAGCCAGGCGGACAGAGCGAGACTCCGTCTCAAAAAAAATAAAAAAATAAAAAAATAAAAAATAAAATAAAAAAAAATAAAACAATGTCTTTAAAGAAAAACTGAAAAAAATACAGAATTGTAAGTCTTTTTGAAAATTACCTTCAAATCACAAAAGCGTTTCTTTCACAAAAAGAAATATATATTCATCATTAAACACATAGTGAAAATAAGACTATCTCCATGACTACTCAGACAAGATAAAACTACCATGGAAAATCAGCTAAGAAAGAATATGAGCCATAACTAAAATTGGAGTCATATTTACAGATATACACATATACATATGTAATCTGATTATGATAGACATACATAATTTATCTCTTAATTAAAACTCAAATTGACTTAAAGTGTACAAACAGAATTGCAAATTGTCTAAAATTATAATACATAAATAAAACCAAAAAACACAATAAACTAAATTTAAGAAACTTAAAATGAGGCTGGGTGCAGTGGCTCACACGTGTAATCTTAGCACTTTGAGAGGCCGAGGCATGAACCACAATCACTTGAACCCTGGAGGAAGAGGATGCAGTGAGGCAAGATCACGCCACTGCACTCCAGCCTGTGCGACAGAGTGAGACTCCGTCTCAAAAAAAAAAAAAAAAAAAAACCTACACTGAGAAAACACACTAATATGGAACTTTGAAACAATAATAGAAATGTTTACTCATAAAATCTAGTATGCAACATTGATGTATCACAAAAAAATAACTGTCAGGCTGGGCGCAGTGGCTCACACCTGTTATCGCAGCACTTTGGGAGGCCAAAGCAAGTGGATCACCTGAGGTCAGGAATTCAAGACCTGCCTGGCCAACATAGTGAAGCCCCATCTCTACTAATAATACAAAATTTAGCCAGGTGGGGGACACATGCCTGTAATCCCAGCTACTTGGGAGACTGAGGCATGAGAATGGCTTGAACCCGGGAGGTAGAGGTTGCAGTGAGCCAAGATCGCACCACTGCACTGTAGCCTGGGTGACAACGAGTGTGACTCCATCTTACAAAAACAAACAAACAAAAAAATTCTAGGTAGCTGCAATATTTAACTGTTAGTTTGTACTCATTAAATGTAGGTATTTTGAATCATTGGCATGTACTGTGCGGGAGTAAAATTTCAGAGAATATGCAATATAAACAGAAGATTCTAATAAAGAAACAGTAAATTAGCATTTAAAAGAATCTAGAGTTACTTTTAATGTTTTAAATATATGCTATTCTTACACAAAATGAAACTGCTGTCATCCAATTTTAGAAGCAAAGACTAGTCTTACATTGTTAAATAAAGAAAATATGTATTTTGCAGAATAGGGTTAGACCCTCTGATATATAAAACAAATATTAGAAAATATAGCTTATTATTATTTAGATATAAGCTGAAGTAAGTAGATGAAAATCCTTTAATTCCTTTTTGCCTTTCAGCAAACTGAAATTTATAAGTAACTATTTTAGTAAATATGGAGTGCCTACTAATTACCTAATTTACTTTAGGCATACCATGCAAATTCTAGCATATTGTCCTAAATATCTGAATCTAAAATTACAGACAAATTTGAAATAGAAAATAGAAAGTAAAAACATATAGGGAGAGTGATATCAGTAAGATTAAAAGTGCCCTATTTTCATATCCCCTTACAGCAAAAAAAATCTCAACCATCCCTGACAAAAATGCCTTTATGAGAAAACCAGGCATTATGGTTCACAACTGTAATGACAGCTCCATGGTACATTAAGGTTGGAGAACTTCTTCAGGCCAGGATTTTGAGACCAGCCTGGGTTATGTAGCAAGATGACTTTTCCAAAATAAGTGCCTCTAAAAGAAATTTGAGATCTGGGGAAGGAGTTGTGAAACGCTGTTACAGCTGAAGATTGAGAAGTGTTCTATTCAGAAGACAGGCCCTCATTCAGGTGGGAAACTACAGGGTTAGCCCCTGTTCTTGGCTACAGACCAGGATAGGATTCAGCCAACTTGGTCTCACTGAGAATTCTGAACTTAATCTGTAACCATCCCAAACTCATTCCAGCCACAGTCTGGGAGACGTCCTGCAATTCCAGAGACCTAAATGAAGGCATCCATTTACAGCCGTGTAGGCAGGGCTACAGACCTTCGCTTTTACTGTGGTCCCTGAAGCTGATCAATGACTCAATTTCAGTTACCTGAACCACAGTTTAAGGTCAGTTCTGCCTACATAGAAATCCACACAGTTGGGCCAGGCTGGGTGCCTCAGGCCTGTAATTCCAGCATTTTGGGAGGCGGAGGCTGGCGGATCGCCTGAGGTGGGGAGTTGGAGACCAGCCTGACCAATATAGAGAAACCCCTTCTCTACTAAAAATACAAAATCACCGGGGCATGGTGGCACATGCCTGTAATTCCAGCTACTTGGGAGGCTGAGGCAGGAGAATCTCTTGAACCCAGGAGGTGGAGGTTGCAGCAAGCCTAGATCGCACCGTCGCACTTCAGCCTGGGCAACAGGAGTGAAACTCCGTCTCAAAAAAAGAAAAAAAAATAAAGAAAGAAAAAAATAAACCCACACGGCTACCTGAGGAAATGCTTCTAAAATCAATTTATGACGGCCGGGCGCGGTGGCTCAAGCCTGTAATCCCAGCACTTTGGGAGGCCGAGATGGGCGGATCACGAGGTCAGGAGATCGAGACCACCCTGGCTAACACGGTGAAACCCCGTCTCTACTAAAAAATACAAAAAACTAGCCGGGCGAGGTGGCGGGCGCCTGTAGTCCCAGCTACTCGGGAGGCTGAGACAGGAGAATGGCGGGAACCCGGGAGGCGGAGCTTGCAGTGAGCTGAGATCCGGCCACAGCACTCCAGCCTGGGCAAGAGCGAGACTCCGTCTCAAAAAAATAAAAAATAAAAAAAAAATAAAATCAATTTATGAAAACTTGAAGAGGTGTTTGCTCCATCACATTCAGACACCAATACAAAACTATATTGTGCCCATTGGCAATACATCTATTTGAATGTAGCACTAAAAGTATGTGACAGAATTATTATTCACAGAAATAAAAAAAATCCAGCCGGGTGCAGTGGCTCACGGCTGTAATCCCAGTACTTTGGGAGGCAGAGGCCGGTGGATCATCTGAGGTCAAGAGTTTCAGACCAGCCTTACCAACAGGGTGAAACTTCGTCTATACCAAAAAATTACAAAAAATTAGCCAGGCATTGTAGCGAGCACCTGTAATCCAAGCTACTCTGGAGGCTGAGGCAGGACAATCGCTTGAACCCAGGAAGCAAAGGTTGCAGTGAGCCAAAATCACACCATTGCACTCCAGCCTGGGAAACAAGAGTGAAACCCCATGAAAGGAAAGGAAAGGAAAAAGGAAAAGGAAAAGGAAAGGGAGAGAGCACAGGAGGGCGGGAGGGAGGAAAGTGAAAATGAAGAAAAATAAGTAAAAAAGTTGCTGTTTGTAGATCATACAATCTCATATTTTAAAAACCATAAACAGTACATTAAAAACTGTCTAGCCAGGCGTGGTGGCTTACTCCTGTAATCCCAACACATTGAAAGGCCAAGGTGGGTGGAGCACCTGAGGTCGGGAGTTTGAGACCAGCCTAACCAACATGGTGAAACCCTGTCTCTACTAAAAATACAAAATTAGCCGGGCGTGGTGGTGGTGAGCCAAGATTGTGCCACTGCACTCCAGCCTGGGCGACAAGAGCGAAACTGTCAAAAAAAAAAAAAAAAAAAAAAAAAAGCTGTCTAATAAATACACTCAGTAAATAGTAAATTACCAAAATAGAAAATTAACACCAAGTACGTGAATGGTTTCATGCACTTAAAAGAAACTATTTGATAAAATAGAGGAAGAAAAATCTTATTTAATGTCTCATTTAAAAAATTTCTGAGGAAAAAATTAAGGAGATAAAAAATCTTTATAATAAAAAAATTGATATACAAATAATTTTAAAATATTTTCTGTCTGTAGCTTGAAAGAATAAGTATTATTAAAGTGTCATCCAAAGTAATCTACAGATTCAATAAACTTCCTATCAAAATTGCAGTGGTATTTTTTTCACAGTAATGGAAAATACAATTCTAAACCTTACATGAAACTACAATAAAGTGTGAATAGCCAAAGCAATCTTGAGGAAAAAGAACAAAGCAGAAACATATCATATGTATAATTGCAAATTATATTTAAAAACTATATAGTAATAAAAATGTAATGGACTATAAAGAAAAATGAACAAAAAAATGCAACAGAAACTACTACTCTCACACATTTCAGACCCGATGCAAAAATAGAACTAAAAAGTAGTTTTAGTTTCTCAAAATCATGCAGATATTTTTGTGTCCCCAAAACAATGGAAAAGCAGCCAGATTGTGCAATCTCTTATATGCCATGAAGAGGACTTTGGCTCTCACTGTGAACTTGAAGAAAGCTCACCAAATGAAAAGTAGAATCCTTAGAGAATTTAAAAGCATAAGACAGAAGATGTCCCTTTGTGACACCAAAATTAAAAAACAAAACAAAAACAAAAAACAACTGCCCAGGAACTATTTCCTTTGGAACACAGCTTCCCAAATCACATTTTAAGGACTGGCTTTCTCTTTGAGCTTGGGACCTCTTACTGTGTTGTCTGTTGTATTCATTTTCACTCGCACCTACCTGGGGGCTTGGCTACCATCTCATGTCTCTTCATAGTCAAAGGTTTTTTTCCTTGCTCCAGACGGGTGATCAAGTCTGGCTTAGAGACAACAATACCTGTTTTATTAAGAATAAATAACATGAATCTTGCTGATATTCTTCAATTACAAGCTAGTAATGTGCTCAGCAAAGACGATGTGATAAAATATTCTAGTAAATTAATACCAAAATACAAATGTATAACAGAAATTTATAGATATTTAAACAATACTTCCTATTTACCGGGTGCAGTGGCTCATGCCTATAATCCCAGCACTTTGGGAGGCCAAAGCGGGTGGAACACAAGGTCAGGGGGAGGCCAAGGCGGGCGGATCACGAAGTCAGGAGTTGGAGACCAGCCTGGGAAACATGGTGAAACCCCATCTCTACTAAAAATATAAAACTCAGCCAAGCATGGTAACGCATGCCTGTAGTCCCAGCTACTCGGGAGACTGAGGCAGGAGAATTGCTTGAACCCAGGAGTCGGAGGTTGCAGTAAGCCAAGATCACGCCACTGCACTCCAGCCTGGGCAACAGAGCAAGACTCCATCTCAAAAATATAAATAAAAAAAGGAAAAAGAAAATACTTCCAATTTGTAGGTTTCTTAATTTTACTACCTGGTACTACGGAATCAAAAATTGGTGGTGGCATTTAGATTTTCAGGTGGGGGCTACAATATTTTATGTCAGTAAATTTTTGCAATTACCACTAATTTAGAGTGAAAAATACAGCTCAACTCAGGAATGTGGAAAGATTGGATTAAGATGAAACATCAGTTTATGGAAACTTGAAGAGGTTTCAGGAATGTGGAAACCTCTCAACTCAACTCAGGAATGTGGAAAGATTGGATTAAGATGAAACATCTTGAAGAAAACATTTTTTTTCTTGAGACACAATCTTGCTCTGTCGTCCAGGTGGAGTGCAATGGCGCGATCTCGGCTCACAGCAACCTCTGCATCCTGGGTTCCAGCAATTCTCCTGCCTCACCCTCCGAAGTAGCTGGGATTACAGCCGTGTGCCACCATGCATGGCTAATTTTTTGTATTTTTAGTAGAGATGGGGTTTGACCATGTTGGCCAGGCTGGTCTCAAACTCCTGGCCTCAGGCAATCCCCCCACCCCAGCCTCCCAAAGTGCTGGGATTACAGGCCAGAAGCACTGAAGATACTCTTTTCTAAATGAACAAATTCTGAAGATTTTCTGGAAAAAATGGATCTGAAACTCCTTTACGCAAAGAATAAATTACTAAAAAACATTCTACAAAAAAAGAGAAATAAAACCTTTCGGGTATATTATGAATTATGTATTAAAGTTATCCTCACCAAGGAAGACCAGGTTACTGTAGTTCTCTAACATCACATTCTTATATAGATTTCGCTGTGCAGTGTCCAGGCAATGCCACTCCTCCAGAGAAAATTCTATGGCCACATCTCTAAATTGCAATGGTCCCTGAAACACAAACACAGACACACATTTGTACCAAGTGGCCATGGGCAGAATTTTTATTTTGACCTAAGGTGAAATTAGAGAGCAAAGAGAAGTGGTTCTGACTTATAGGACTCAAATTATCCAATAAAATAATTTTCAACACAGAAATATTCTCTAATGTATTCTCTGAGAAAAAAAGGGCAGCATAAGATCCATAACATCAGTTCATATATGATATTTTTCTAGATAATAAAGTATAAAATTAAGGGCATGAACATGTACATTTTTGAGTGCTATATTTACATCATACAGAATCAGATGTGAATATTTTTCATATGGGGAAGACATGTTTTTTTTTTGTTTTTTTTTTTTTGAGACGGAGTCTCGCTCTGTGGCCCAGGCTGGAGTGCAGTGGCCAGATCTCAGCTCACTGCAAGCTCCGCCTCCCGGGTTTACGCCATTCTCCTGCCTCAGCCTCCCGAGCAGCTGGGACTACAGGCGCCCGCCACCTCGCCCGGCTAGTTTTTTGTATTTTTTAGTAGAGACGGGGTTTCACCGTGTCAGCCAGGATGGTCTCGATCTCCTGACCTCGTGATCCGCCCGTCTCGGCCTCCCAAAGTGCTGGGATTACAGGCTTGAGCCACCGCGCCCGGCCGAGAAGACATGTTGAGTTAGAAGGCACCGCTCAAATTTTAATATGTACAATAAGCTGAAGACCTTGTTATGTGGGGTTTTTTCCCCAGAAGACCTGGAATGAAGTCTGATTTTTTGAATTTGTAACAAGCTCACCAATAATGTCAATGTTTTTGGCTCAAGAAGGATATTTTGTCAAACATCCAGTAAGTGGAAGAGCCTGTGTTTTTCCAAGTTTTTCTGGCCTATAAACGAAGATAACAGCCTTCATTTTCCATAGAAAATTATGTAGGAAAAAAAGAAAAAAGGACAACTGCCAGACTAAATGTGATGGTTTATGCAAATCTGCTGCATAAGGATGCTTAACAATGAAGAGAAAAAATAATTAACTATAGTGGAAAAAATCTGTCAGAGAGCTACTTCGCCAAGTGACTCATTAACCATTAACTGCACTAGGGCAAATTTTTATGATGTGTTAATGCTCACAGAAGAACACAGCATCACTATTGAAATATTCCTCCCAAATAACATAAATTATAATCTGAATTTAACCATAAAGAAACATCAGTTTTATGCAAACTTCAAAATACTGTTAACTCCTACGTTCTGTAATTTTTAGTAGTAATTTTAAGTAGGCTTCATTTAGCACCCTAGAGAACAGTTATCTCCTAATAATTTTTTTTCAGAACTTTCTGGGTAATAAATTCCACCCTATTTAAATAAGCATTTTCTGAATCCTGTTCTGCATAGAGCTAATGGAACACATAAATGGAGGCTTTTACTTTACCATCTTTACCAAGGACCACAATTTTCCCCAATATAAATCTTGAGTATCCACATCTTTCCATGTTCAACAGCCACAAAGGGAATATTTTTAATATTGTGGATCATAAATTCTTGCTGATAATTCTGCATGGCATATAAGAAGCTATTACACACAGAATGTACAGAAGTCTGTGGGATATATAAAAGAAATATTTTTCAAAGACCTTTGACTATCATAGGAATTTTAAGAAGTAATTAAATCAAACTCAGGGAGGAAAAACACAAGTAGAGAAGTAAAGGTTTGTGAGTACTAAACCCATGGCAGTCCAGGAGGAAGAGTGGATGCAGCTCTTCATCTGACACATGTTTACCTGAGGAAAAGCCATTTTTTTTCTTTCTGCTCCTCTGGAGTTTCTTCTCAGATGAGATTCTCTGTACAAATTACACCTGCATCTCGAGAATATGTCTTTAAAAGTGTACCACATGTTTACCTGCTAGCATGACATCATCTAGCAGAAAAAGACAGAAAAGGCCACCCATTTCTGTCCTTTAAAACAGAAGAAATTCAGGAACAATGAGCTGCTCCATGAAGATGCAAATATAAGTTTCTCTTTTCCTGTCCTCAGGTGCCCTCCCGTGCCATAGACACCAGCAATTTTTGCTACAGTAATGGAAACATGCACCACAATGACCTGTCCCTACCAAACCCAAATAGAATAAGCCCTGTGACCACCCTGTAGTGCAAAGGTGGAACTTAACTCTCATGAATGTATTTTGAAGCCTGGGCACAAGAGATTTCTGCATATCAGCCATGTGATCCTGAAGAGAAGCCTGGGCTGATAAACACTAAGCTAAGCATTGCCTCTAAAGCTTTAACGAGCTTATAAATCACTTGATAATTGTGGCCGCACATTCTGTAATGTGATTCTGTATGTTTGAAAAGGGTTTATGAATGAGTGTTTTAAACAAGTCCCCTGTCAATGCTGATGTTGCTTCCCCCTGGTTCATTATTAGCATTGGTTAGAGAAAGCATGAACAGCACAGGGTCCCTTACACTTAGCACTCTTGCCGTAACCAAATACTTCTAGTACAAATAAGGACAGCCCATTTCCATTTAAAAGTTTTATATTTTTTCCTGGCTCTTTAAAACTCAAAAAGGAGGCCGGGCGCGGTGGCTCAAGCCTGTAATCCCAGCACTTTGGGAGGCCGAGACGGGTGGATCACAAGGTCAGGAGATCGAGACCATCCTGGCTAACCTGGTGAAACCCCGTTTCTACTAAAAAATACCAAAAAAACTAGCCGGGCGAGGTGGCGAGCGCCTATAGTCCCAGCTACTCAGGAGGCTGAGGCAGGAGAATGGCGTGAACCTGAAAGGCGGAGCTTGCAGTGAGCTGAGATCCGGCCACTGCACTCCAGAGCGAGACTCCGTCTCAAAAAAAAAAAAAAAAATTTATAGAGGAAACAGAAGGCAGCAATATTTGAATAAGTCTGTATTTAAAAAACAACATGTACACATGTACTAATGCAATGTTTATTAAGTAGGCACTATGTGCTCAAGAGTATGAATCAGAACACTGTGCTGGGCATAACACATTATGTTATTTAATTCTCTTAACACTCTGGGAACTGGTACTAAGGGTTTCATAATTTTCAGGATTTAGATAAAGGGCCCAGCATTTTTATTTTTTCTTCTGTTTCTCTGTCATCGAATTTTTTAAAAAATTGTATAGAATAAAAGCTAAATATAGACAGATGAAAGAGATATAGAAAGGAAGAGTTTAATGTAATATAGAGAAAATTTCATTCTGTTTATATTTACTTTTTTTGACTTGTGGAGCAACTACTGGATCTGCAGGAATAGAAAACAAGTTGCTAAATAGAATGTCTCTGCACTAGTTTTAATAAAAATTTAAAAACAAAGACCGTACAACACATACTTTATTTTTCCCATTTATCTGCTTTTGAATTTCAGGAAATTGTGAGCACCAGCTCTAGAAAGGGAGCAGGATTCAGCAGCCAAAACTCTGATCTCCTCTAATTAGTTCTGTGAGGCAATACTCCAGGGTAGGTTCAGACCTAACTAAGGCCTCCAAAAAGGATGAATCTGAACACGTCTGGGGCAGGGTGGGAACCCTTTGTATAATTCTGTTCTCTATGCAACTAGGGTACTTCCAGTTTTGTCTTGTTTCTAAGCTTACCTAAAAGAAACTTAAATCCCAGAGTTTCTGTAGTTTTTATCTTTTCTAGTCACTGCCCTGACAACTTTATACTATATACTAATATGCAATTTAAACAAATCCCTTAAGGTTTTCTAGGGTAATTTTATTAGAAAATAAAACTATCTACAGTTAGCAAGGTAAAAGAAATAGAAAATATATGGCCGAGAGCAGTGGCTCACGCTTGTAATCTCAAGACTTTGGGAGGCTGAGGCGAGTGCAAAACGAGGTCAGCAATTAAAGACCAGCCTGATCAAGATGATGAAACCCAGCCTCTAGTAAAAATACAAAAATTAGCTGGGCGCAGTGGCAGGCACCTGTAATCCCAGCTCCTCGGGAGGCTGAGGAGGGAAAGTAACTTGAGCCTGGGCGGCAGAGTTTGCAGTGAGCCGAGATCGTGCCACTACACTCCAGACTGGGTGACAGAGTGAAACACCATCTCAAAAAAAATAATAATAATTTGTAACAATTCTTTTATTCATAAATCTCCCTTCAGGTGTAGACATCAGAAGTCACAACAATATAAAGAAAGTGGTCTAAATAAAGCCCAAGATTTTTTGACACATCTATTTATTATACCAACCATATGATGCATAATTCAATTATTTATCCAGTTGCTAGTCTAGACTAAAAGTTTCTGGACTGTAGGAAATATGGCTGCTTCATGTATTTTTTTAATGCCCATATGAAGTGGAAGTAACTAGTTTATCTATCTGGGTCTCCAGATCTTCTTATTATCCAGGTACCAGGAAACTGGAGAAACTCTCATCTGGATACCAACCAAAGATATCTCTTGTATGAGGGAATGAACAAACACAGAATGACTCATTTCTCTTACACTGAGACAGAAGCAGAATTAACCACTCTTGTCAGCCTGACACAATTCTGCTCTGGACATCCTCAAATGCTTCAAAGACAACTGGATGATTGTGAGAGAATTCCCAGTGACCTGGGCCTCATGGCCCAATGATAACCCAGGCTGCAGAGACTCAGGCTGACTCTAAATAGAAAATAGAACTGCCCTGGTAGAGCTCCAGAACATGGACCACCCATTCTGATTTGCTAGCTCTTGGGTAAGAGAAAGAGCAAAAATACTCTACTCTAGTCTTACATTTTACAGCTAAATATAATTGTGGTCATGACTCTGGATACTTTGTGGCCTCGCTCTCACCCTCCTAAGATGCTTATTTACACTTACAGATTCTGCCATCAGATTCTATTTTCTCCTGGAGCCCCTCATAAAACTGTAGTAGGCCAATGAACAAGATGTGAAAAATCTCAAAGAGCCACACTCCCACATGCGGGCTGTAAGATGCCTATGTTTACATTTCACAATGCAGAAAATGACTTTTGTTCATTTTCTGTACATTCTCAATCCAAATTTCGGTCCTTTCCCGTAAATCCCAGGCAGAAGCCAGACCTTATCTGCAGATTCCAGGTAGGATCCACCTGGCTCTGCATCTTTTGGTGTTACAGCAAGTGGAGTACAATCAAAGGAGAGATCCCCTCATAGAGGCTACTCTCGCACATTCTAAATGATAAGTCTACATTTTTTTTAAAAAGCTGATAGAACATGAATATAAGTATACAGTTTACTTGGGTCAAGCTTAAGGATTATAACCTGGGAGCAAAGATTCAAGTTGCCTGGAATCTACATTTTGATTACCATCAGTTACAAGATGATTTGTAAGGACAACAAGACAGGGACAGAGAGTGGGCTGATACGGTCGATTGTCAGGAATTTTTATTTATTTACAGAACATCGATTATTGATTACATATATATCATTATGGTTTAGGGTATGGGATATAGTGTCTAATGTGGCATTATTAGTTTAATTTATAGTTACCTGTGGCAATCGTGAACAGTTTCAAGAGATGAATACATAGTTCAAAGGGGGGAGAGAAAGACATAACGGTACTTTTTTTTTTTTTTTTTGAGACTGAGTCTCGCTCTGTTGCCCAGACTGGAGTGCAATGGTGCAATCTCAGCTCACTGCAAGCTCCGCCTGCCGGGTTCATGCCATTCTCCTGCCTCAGCCTCCCGAGTAGCTGGGATGACAGGCGCCACCATCACGCCCGGTTAATTTTTTGTATTTTTAGTAGAGATGGGGTTTCACTGTGTTAGCCAGGATAGTCTCAATCTCCTGACCTCATGATCCACATGCCTCGGCCTCCCAAAGTGTTGGAATTACAGGTGTGAGCCACCACGCCCGGCCAGTACTTTCATTTTAATGTCTCTCTGAGTTTGATAACCAAAAGGACTTGCATTTTTTAGATAAACTTTTTTTTCCTCAAATTTCAAGACCTGGATTCAAACTCTGGAGCTTCAAGTTTAGGGCCTGAATGGCTGGAGTAGCCGCAGGTGTTTACCTGTAGATTTGTGAGCATTTAGCAAGAGGAGGAAGGGGAAAGTGGAGATTCTCATGTCTACATGTCCATTCAGTGCACACATGTTACTCTGATTGGGTTTCTGGGCTCTGTAGTTTCTGAATCAGTTTCAAATTTGAAGATACAAGAGTCACTGAAAAATGTAAAATGATTAATTGCTGCTCTGTGAAGTTTGTAGAAATTGGGTCTAGCCTCTCTAGAAGTGACAGTAGAGGACTATCAATACCAAATAGGCAGAGACAAAATTCCACGTGCATATTTAAGGGACAGCATTCACTTTGCTGCACAAGGGTGAATTGACTCAAAATCTGAGAGGGAAAGTCCCCTCTACAGTAAATTCTGGTTGGCACCTTATGTGTTTATATCATGTCTGGTAATTCTAGACACTGTGTGGAAACAATAGTTAAAAGAAAAATTTTCTCTATTTTCAGAGAAACTCCACAATAACAGAGCAGAAAGAAAATGGTTTTATTACACAATTAAACTTGAATGTGACACACATCATCGTCAATCTGCTTATAAAAGACTGCAAAGTCAGAAAGATGGTCATCATAATTAGTCCACAAGTAGAAGAATTTCCAGCACCATGTCATACATATAGTTCATCCTAAATTCACCTGGAGATTGAAGAGGTCATCTGTGTATGCTAGTTGCTTATATTCAATGACAAATAAACTTTTCACATATTCATGAAAGCGGGTAATTTAGTAGCTTGAAGCCAGGTGCCTGCTGAAGCTAGGCTTTCACTCTGCTACAAAAATGGCTGAATAGTGTTCTATCTTTTTGGCTATTTCCATTTTAGACCAGTGGCTCTGTACTCCCTGGCACTGGGCTACAGCACTCCTGTTTGCTTTCTCCTGAGTGCTAGTGTCCTCTCTTTACCACTACCATCTGCCACTGAGGCACAGCCCAGAGCACAGCTCTCATTTTATGTGAACCCCATTTGCCACAACAGCATTCTAGTGTCACATCAGAGAGTGATGTCTGAGCTGCAGGAGAGCCTGCAGGTGTCGTGGATAGAATTTCACCTTAACAATAATCAGAATGTGAGCAGTGTTTCAGCCCCAGTTTCTACTTATAATGGCGACATGAAAAAATACTTCTGAATGGTGCAGGCAAAAATACTTCTGAATTTTCAGCATGAGTCCAGATAGAGATAGCTCCAAAAGTTCTCACTGTGACAGCCCACGTCATTCAGACACCATGGGATACTAATAGGTTTCTGAAACAGACACCCAAAGCATTAGAGAGAAAACCAGATCTCCATCTGAGCAAGATTTTGAGAGAAAAAAGTTAAAAAGATCTTAAGAAAAAGCTCAGGTTAGATATAAGATTGATCAGTCAGAAAATATTCCCCTAAAAGCAATTTCTTTCTAAACACCCAAAGTGCACAGCTACTCTCGGTATGAGAAACATGAGCATTATGAAGAAAGAGGGCATATTTTCAAAAAAATTTTATAAAGTTTCTTTTCCATCTCTGCTGCTGTCTCATTTTCTAGCCATTGAATGGGGGTTCCATATGGAAATCGTCTGTCAACTTCCAACACTTTCTGATGAAGAAATAGAATCTGACCGTGTTCATATAGTGCAATATATTAGATCTTGCAACATAGTTAACTGAAGAACTATTATGGTTTTTAGTGGCCACATCACATGTCTTTATTTGTCCTATAAGAGCAGCATTCCAATTTAGTGAAATAAAAGATACTAAAATTGTGTTTACTCATAATTATCCCTATTGAATAAAGTAATAAACATGTCAAACTAATATCTGCTCTAACAGTTTGGTAGTAAATTTTCTTTGGATATTAGATATAAATAAGTATGAATATTTTAATGTACTAGTAGTAATGTATGTAGCATTTTTAAAAATTGCAACTAAACTTCAGTTAAAACACTTTCTATTTCAAAAGTATAAATAACAATATTAAAATAACCATTTAAGTGATTTATTCAAAGTCAGTATTACGGCTTTATATTCATACTATTGTTTACTGTTTATGGCTCACGCCTGTAATTCTAGCACGTTGGAAGGCTGTGGCAGGTGATCACCTGAGGTCAGGAGTTCAAGATCAAGCTGGTGAACATGGTAAGACCCCATCTCTGCTAAAAATACGAAAGCTTAGCCACGTGTGGTGATGCATGTAATCCCAGTTATTTGGGAGGCTGAAGCAGGAGAATCACTTGAACCCGGGAGCGAGCAGTTGCAGTGAGCTGAGATCATGCCACTACACTCCAGCCTGGGCAACAGAGTGAGAGTCCGTCTCAAAAAAAAAAGAAAATACTGTTTAATTTACATGAATGCAGGTTGTCTGCAAACACTACACATAACTATGCTAATTGTTCTGAAGTAATAAATAGAAAGCAAGCTACAACTACAGACTCCACTGTTCAGTTTACGCACTGAATTGTTCTTGCTTTTGCAGTATACAAAGCACTTCAGTCTGCAAATATTGGATAATTAACTTGAATAATCAGGTTTCTGTCAATGGTACTTAGTATCTTTTAGTCTTTATCATTCGGTATTGCTAAATTTAATCCTATTCTTGTGCTAAGCTTCTGTGTGCTCTTAAAATGAGCTTTTATCTAAACAAATCAGTGTCTACTTTAAAGGACTAAAACTGGAAAAAATAAACTTTTCAGAAGCCAAAACAAAGCAACAAATCTGAAGTACTAGATAAAGACAATCTGGGGTCAGAAAAAATTACAAAAAGTTCATTTAGCTGTTAATATGATTTACATATATTTTTTAAAAAGCAGAGGAAAACATCTACATATAATCTAAAACCCTAAAGAGAGAATAGTAAAATATTCTTTTGGAACTTTTTAAAGAATTTTTGAACTCTTAGACACCTGAATTTTGCACAATAGATGCACTTGAAAGAATGTTTATGGGGGGAAAAGCAGAAGAGAGAAGGTGTTATAAAAAATCCATGAGTGCACAAGACCAACGCAACAGAATAGAGAGCCCAGAAATAATGCCGCCCTCCTACAACCATCAGATTTTTGCCAAAGCTAACAAGAGAAATGTGGGAAGAGTTATTTATTTCATAAATGGTGCTGAAATAACTACTTAGCACTATGTAGAAGACTGAAACTGGACCCCTTCATTACACTATATACAAAAATCAATTCAAAACAAATTAAACACTTAAATGAAAAACTTAAAATTATAAGAAATCCTGCAAGATAACTAGGAAATACCATTCTAGACACAGAAATTGGCAAAGACTTCATGATGAAGCTACGAAAAGCAACTGCAACAAAAGCAAAAATTGACAAATGGGACCTATTTAAACTAAAGAAGTTTTCACAGCAAAGGAAACTGAGTAAACAGAAAATCTACCGAATAAAAGAAAATATTTGCAAACTTTGCCTCTAAGGTCTAATATCCAGAATTTATTAAGAACTTAAACAATTTTACAAGAAAAAACCAAACAACCTCATTAAAAAGTAAACAAAAAAACACAAACAAATGCTTTTCAAAAGCAGGCATACATGTGACTAACAAGCATATGAAAAAAAGTTCATCACTAATCATTAGAGAAATTAAAGAAAAACCACAATGAGATACCACCTCACACCAGTCAGAATGGCTATTTTTAAAAAGTCAAAAAATAACAGATGCTGGCAAGGTTGCAGAGAAAGGAGATGCTTATACTCTCCTGGTGGGAGTATAAATTAGTTCAACAACTATAAAAAGCAGTGTGGCCGAGGTCAGGAGATCGAGACCATCCAGGCTAACATGGTGAAACCCCGTCTCTACTAAAAATACAAAAAACTAGCCGGGCGTGGTGGCGGGCGCCTGTAGTCCCAGCTACTCGGAGGCTGAGGCAGGAGAATGGCGTGAACCTGGGAGGCGGAGCTTGCAGTGAGCGGAGATCGCGCCACTGCACTCCAGCCTGGGTGACACAGCGCCAGACTCCGTCTCAAAAAAAAAAAAAGCAGTGTGGCGATTCCTCACAGAACTAAAAACAGAATTATCATTTGACTTAGGAACCTTATAATTGGGTATATACCCAAACAAATATAAATTATTATAAAGACACATCTGCATGCATGTTCACTGCAGCACTATTCAAAACAGCAAAGACACGGACAGGCCATAAATGCCTATCAATGGTAGAATGGATAAAGAAAATATGGTATGGTCAGATGCGGTGGCTCATACCTGTAATCCCAGCACTTTGGGAAGCAGAGACTGAGGTTGGTGGATCGCCTGAGCTTAGAAATTTGAGACCAGCCTGGCAACACGGCAAAATTCTGTCTCCACAGAAAATCAAAAAAAAAAAAAGAAAGAAAGAAAAGAAAAATTGGCCAGGTGTGGTTATGCATACATGTAGTTTCAGCTACTTGGGAGGATGAGATAGGAGAGAATTCCTTGAGCCTGGGAGGTTGAGGCTAAAGTAAGCCAATATTATGCCATGGCACTCGAGCCTGGGCCATAAGTGAGACCCTGTCTCCGAAAATAAAGTAAAAGATTCAGTAAAAACAAAATATGGTACATAAACATCATGGAATACTCTGTGGCCATTAAAAAAAGATCATGTTCTTTGCAATAACATTGATGAAGCTGGAGGCCATTATTCTTAGAAAACTAATGCAGAAACAGAAAACCAAATGCATGTTGTTATTTACAAGTAAGAACTAAATAATAAGAACACATAAACAGAAAGAGAAAACAACAGACACTGAGGCCTAGTTGAGGGTGGAGGGTGGGGGGAGTAAGAGGATCAGAAAAGATACCTGTTTGGTGCTATGTTTAGTACCTCAGTGAAAAAATAATCTGCACGCCAAATCCCAATAACATAATTTTAGCTGTATAACAAACCCACATGTGCACCCCAAACCAAAAATAAAAGCTAAAAGAAAAAAAATAAATCCCTGAGTAGGAGAGAGCGCAATGTAGGTGAAAGGACTGATTTTTGCTACAGAGAGTGACCCAGGTAGGGCTGTACTAATTTATTTCTGTGTGAATACAGGAAGATGAGATTATGAACAGCTGGTCCAGATCCTAGGTTGGTGGAGAAAACAGGTTGCTGCTACAGATTCAGTATCTGGGGTTTGGGATATGCCAGGGGACTTGTAGACACTTGTGGGTTCTTCACAAAACACAGATCAAAAATACCACGGTGAAGCTCCTTTTCTCTAAGTTTTCAGTCATCTGTCACCCTGGGAGAAGACGTGGAATTACAGGACAATGGGCAGTGTGACAGCCTGTGTATAGGAGAGCAGAGCCTCCCGTTCCCAAACACCCAGAGTTTTATTCCAAGCCAGACCTCCATGATATCTTTTTTCTGGCACCAAATCTGTAGTTTGATGAACATCAAACAATTCTCCAACACCAACTCATTGTCTAACATTGGAATTCTGACACTACCCAGAGTCAGCACAGACCCTGATTCAGGGCTTGATTCCACAACACTGTCCTCACTGCAGACGCCAGCAACAAACCCCATGGGCCCATCTACGCTTCTGAGCTACTGTTTAAAAACTGGGGTCTATCACCTCAGTGAAATTCAGTAATTTGGTAGAGATACTCACAGAACTCAGCAAAAACACTGTAGTTATGTTTACTGGTTTCATATATAAGATGCAGCCCAGGAAAAGCCAAAAGGAAGAAATGCATAGAACAAAGAAAAGAGATGGGGAAAGATGAAACACATAGATAATCCTGGAAAATATTTGTAATTAATAAAATTCTCCGGCCGGGCACGGTGGCTCATGCCTGTAATCCCAGCACTTTGGGAGGCCGAGGTGGGTGGATCATAAGGTCAGGAGTTCTAGACCAGCCTGGCCAACACTGTGAAACCCCATCTCTACTAAAAATACAAAAATTAGCCGGGCGTGGTGGCGGGCTCCTGTAATCCCAGCTACTTAGGAGGCTGAGGCAGGAGAATCGCTTGAACCCTGGAGGCGGAGGTTGCAGTGAGCCAAGATCATGCCACTGCACTCCAGCCTGGGTGACAGAGCAAGAATCTGCCTCAAAAAAAATAAAAATAAAAATAAAAATAAAATTCTCCATCGTTTGTGTGCTCTAGAGATAGTTTATAGAAAGAAATACTCTTCCCCTTATGACTTAGATATTGCTCTCTTTTCTTACCTATCACACAGCCAGACACACACTCTGCACATTTCCTCCTATTTCTTATTTTAAAATATCAGCTGAATTTGTCTTCAGTGGTCAAAATAAAATATTTCTTTTTTTTTTTTTTTTGAGCCAGAATCTCGCTCTGTTGCCCAGGCTGGAGTGCAGGGGCGCAATCTTGGCTCACTGCAACCTCTGCCTGCAGGGTTCAAGCAATTCTCCTGCCTCTGCCTCCCAAGTTTCTAGGATTACAGGCACCTGCCACCACACTAGGCTAGTTTTTGTATTTGTAGTAGACACAGGGTTCTACCATGTTGGCCAGGCTGGTCTCGAACTCCTGACCTCAGATGATCCACCTGCCTCTGCCTCCCAAAGTGCCTGGATTACAGGTGTGAACCACTGCCTGTGCCTGGTCTGAAGTAAAATTTTTTTTGTTTTCTTGTTTGTTTGTTTTGAGACAGAGTCTCGCTCTGTCTCCAGGATGGAGTGCCCTGGCTTGATCTGGCTCACTGCAACCTCTGCTTCTCGGGTTCTAGCAATTCTCCTGCCTCAGCCTCCTGAGTACCTGGGAATACAGGTGCGGGCCACCACACCGAGTTAACTTTTGTATTTTTAGTAGCGACGGAGTTTCACCACGTTGGCCAGGATGGTATCAATCTCCTGACCTAGTGACCTGCCCATCTTGGCCTCCCAAAGTGCTGGGATTACGGCATAAACCACTGGGCCAGGCATAAAATAAAATATTTCTTAATCAAACTTTACTTAAGTTTATCTCTCTCCCTCAGGCTCCTGAACTTTGAGCTACCCTCACTCTGAGTCAACATACATTCCATTTTACATCCCATTTTACATCCCTCCTAAGAACGAGATTTCAGCATAAGACATTCTCTGATGTAAAATCTGACTTTTTCACCCTCCATTTGCTATTCTCCTCCCACCTCCTTTCTAATCTTATTTGCTCCTCCCTAGGGAGAAAAGCCCTTTTCTGCCTACATTTTTGCAAGCCATAAAGATCTTATAGTTAGTTGGTACTTCCTCCTGCTGTAATACTTTTTTGAAATTCATTTTTAACATAAATTTAACGTTTTTATTTTACAAAGTCTAAAATGTTCCTCAAAACAATAACAACTTCATCATCAGTAAGATCCTCCCAAAGGCCAGGCATGGTGGCTCATGGCCGTAATCCGAGCACTTTGGGAGCCCGAGGCGAGTGGATCACGAGGTCAGGATTGATCATCCTGGCTAACACAGTGAAACCCCGTCTCTACTAAAAAAATATTTTTAAAAATTAGCTGGGCGTGGTGGTGGGTGCCTGTAGTTCCAGCTACTCGGGAGGCTGAGGTAGGAGAATGGCGTGAACCCGGGAGGCGGAGCTTGCAGTGAGCTTACTCCAGCCTGGGCGACAGGGGACGTCTCAAAAAAAAAAAAAAAAAAAAAAAGAGCCTTCCAGTTTCCTTTCATCTTAACCTTAACTGCATCTGTTTGTGGGGCCCCAGCTTTTTAGGCTCTGTAGCTTCTCTCAGAATAACACGTCTGTAATCCCAGCACTTCAGGAGGCCAAGGCAGGCAGATCACCTGAGGTCGGGAGCTCGAGACCAACCTGACCAACATGGAGAAAACCCGTCTCTACTAAAAATACAAAATTAGCCAGGCATGATGGTGCATGCCTGTAATCCCAGCTACTTGAGAGGCTGAGGCAGGAGAATCGCTTGAACCCAGGAGGTGGAGGTTTCAGTGAGCCATGGTCACGCCATTGCACTCCACCTGGGCGACAAGAGCAAAACGCAAAACTCTGTCCAAAAAAAAAAAAAAAAAAAACCCTTCTGTTTCAGGCTTAATATTAGCCTTAGCTTGGAGTCACCAGGTTCAAGCTTTAACTGTCATATCAGTTATTCACTTGGTTTTTGAAACTCAGTGTTTGAAAAATCCGTGAAATTACTTAAACACTGTTTTACATAAGGGAAGGCCATTTTAAGATGTCTTTTTTTTTTTTTTAGACAGTCTCACTCTGTCACCAAGGCTGGAGTACAATGGCAAGATACAGGCTCACTGCACCCCGCCTCCCAGGTTCAAGCCAGTCTAGTGCCTCAGCCTCCCAAGTAGCTAGGATTACTAAAGGCGCCTGCCACCAACTCCGGCTAATTTTTGTATTTTTAGTAGAGACGGGGTTTCACCATGTTGGCCAGGCTGACCTACAACGCCTGACCTTGTGATCCACCCGCCACGGCCTCACAAAGTGCTAGGATTACAGGCATGAGCCACCGCGCTGGGCCAGGAAGGGGTATTTAACCCTAACGCAGTTCCTATTTTTGTGTCCTTCCCATATAGGCTGGGGTCGGACAGCACAATCTAAGCTGATCCCGGTTGGGCTAGACACAAACTTTTTCCAAATAGGATAAACGCGCGATGTTTTGAGAAAAGGAGAAGGCGGAAGAAGAGGTAGGGTTGATTTACAATTTTTACAACTTCTGACCAGGAAGTTGAGTCTTTGAAGAGGAGCTTAGTTTGTCCTAACAACTCCTTACCTCAAGTGATCCGCCTGCCTCGGCCTCCCAAAGTGCTGGGATTACCGGAATGAGCCACCGCGCCCAGCCCCATAAATTTTTAATAGAAAAGAGAAACTGTGAACCCAAGGCACTAAAGCTCTTTCCATTCGTGAACCCGCACTCCGAGTCAAGATTCTCCCCTGACGACTCTTCCCGTGGTCCCTGCACAATCTGGGAGAGAAGCGGCGCTGCGGGGGCAGAGCTGCCCAGAGAGGGCTCCAGGCCAGGGCATAGTCACCGCGCGGTGAAGAGACAGGACGCCTGGGGGCTGGGCTGTCAGCGCAGCCGCCATCTTTTGGCTGAAGCGAACCGAGGCCCAGCTGGGCAAGGAGAACTCGGGGAGCAAATTGTGGAGCTGACTAAGGGGATACCTGAGTCCCGCCACCGTCACTTTCCACCGGTTCCAACCAGCCCCTGCCCTTCGCTCGGGATGTCCGACCCGCACTCTCACCATTTCTAGGCTTCCAGGGGTCCTGGTGTCTTAGCTGTGGATCTCACAATACCTGCAGATCACAGGGCCACAGAGGCTGGGCCTCTAGGAGTACAGGACACAGAGCAGTAAACAGGAGACCAGGAGCTCCGGCTGCACCCAGAGACAAAGGACCCGCCAAACCAGAAGCCGCCCTGTTCGCTCCGGCTGCGTGCCTGATTGGACGTTTCTAGCCCAGCGTCCCTGATTGGATAATGCTTAAGGCCCCGACCCCTCAGGCCCTGAGTGACAGAAGACGTGATCAGATGCTGGGCTGTTCGCTCAGGCTGCGTGCCTGATTGGACGTTTCCAGCCCAGCGTCCCTGAATGGATAATGCTTAAGGCTCCGCCCCCTCAGGCCCTGAGTGACAGAAGATGTGATCAGATGCTGGGCTGAGTGAAGACAAGTAACAGCATAAGTTGCAACCTTTTCAACAGGGCTTCCTCCCTGAGCTGAGCCACGTCCACCCCAGAGCATGGGAAAATTCTCTCTTTTTTACTCTCTCTTTTTGAATGTTATTGAGACGGTGAACAGAAGTATTTTGTTGTCATATTAATAATATGGTTGGAAGTAAAATATACGGTGGCGCAAAGTGAAACCAGTACTCAGGCAAAAGTTTTTTTAGTAAGGCAATTTACTTCTGCAGAAGATTTTTATTTGCGTTAATCACGATTCGCAAGAGCACCCTGAACAAAGGAGGGAGGGTTTTTTTTTTTTTTTTAACGTAAAGTCTCTACCTCTGTGTTACTGCCCCATGGGCTGGGGTTGGACCGCACAATCTAAACTGACCCAATTGGCTATGTGTAAATGTTTTTCCAAATAAGGAAGGGAAGGGGCATCTATAAGTCACAGTGCTAGGACGTTTGGTTCTGAAGGGTGGAAAGGGTGCGGAGTAATCAAGGGAATAGATGTGAGTTATTGATTAGAGCTGATGGGAAGCAAGGTTGTTACAGTAACTAGGGGTAAGGAGGCATGGAGAACAAGAAAGTTGAGTCTGAGAACAAAGAACAAGTTAACAGACTAACCCTTTGAAGAGGAATATTATTGTATTTTACAATTTCCCCCTTTTAATTTTTATAATTTAAAAAAAAAACTTTTTTTTTTTTTCAAGATGGAGTTTTGCTCTTGTTGCCCAGGCTGGAGTGCAGTGGCACGATCTCGGCTCACTACAATATTTGCCTCCCAGGTTCAAGCAATTCTCCTGCCTCAGCCTCCGGAGTAGCTGGGAGTACAGGCATGTGTCACCACGCCCAGCTAATTTTGTATTTTTAGTATAGACGGGGTTTCTTCATATTTGTCAGGCTGGTCTCTAACTTCTGACCTCAGGTGATCCGCCCGCATCAGCCTCCCAAAGTGCTGGGATTACAGGCGTGAGCCACCGCAACCGCACGCTTTTTAAAACTTTTTTTTTTTTTTTTTTTTTGAGACGGAGTCTCGCTCTGTTGCTCAGGCTGGAGTGCAGTGGCGCTATCTCGGTTCACTGCAAGCTCCGTCTCCCCGGTTCACGCCATTCTCCTGCCTCAGCCTCCGGAGTAGCTGGAACTACAGGCGCCCGCCACCTCGCCCGGCTAGTTTTTTGTATTTTTTTAGTAGAGACGGGGTTTCACCATGTTAGCCAGGATGGTCTCGATCTTCTGACGTCATGATCCGCCCACCTTGGCCTCCCAAAGTGCTGGGATTACAGGCTTGAGCCACTGCGCCCGGCCTTTTTAAAACTTTTTAAACATACCTTTGCTTTGTTGTTTGACTTGATCTTTTTTTTTTTTTTTTTTTTTTTTTTTTTTTTTTTTTTTTTTTGG
>NC_037687.1:19611672-19632332 GCF_003255815.1 Theropithecus gelada | reverse complement strand
CGCGGTGGCTCAAGCCTGTAATCCCAGCACTTTGGGAGGCCGAGACGGGCGGATCACGAGGTCAGGAGATCAAGACCATCCTGGCTAACACGGTGAAACCCCGTCTCTACTAAAAATACAAAAAACTAGCCGGGCGAGGTGGCGGGCGCTTGTAGTCCCAGCTACTCGGGAGGCTGAGGCAGGAGAATGGCGTAAACCCAGGAGGCGGAGCTTGCAGTGAGCTGAGATCTGGCCACTGCACTCCAGCCTGGGCGACAGAGCGAGACTCCGCCTCAAAAAAAAAAAAAAAAAAAAAAAAAAAAAAAAAAAAAAAAAAAAACAGGAGTCGTGGTCGGGTGCAGTGGCTCACGCCTGTAATCCCAGCACTTTGGGAAGCCGAGGCAGTGGATTACGAGGTCAGGAGATCGAGACCATCCTGGCTAACACAGTGAAACCCCATCTCTACTAAAGAATACAAAAAATTAGCTGGGCATGGCGGCAAGTGCCTGTAGTCCCAGCTACTCAGGAGGCTGAGTCAGGAGAATGGCGTGAACCCAGGAGGCAGAGGTTGCAGTGAGCTGAGATGGTGCCACTGCACTCCAGCCTGGGCAGCAGAGCAAGACTCTGTCTCAGAAAATAAATAAATAAATAAATAAGTAAATAAACAAACATGAGTCGCTTTAGGGGGAGCCTCTTGTCCAACAGTGACAGAGATACTTCTCTGAGGCTAAGAGCTGTTTTTGACTCTGGAGATTTTCACAGGGCATAATGAGGCAAGCATTAAAGGAAATAGTTTGGGGTGAGCCCATCCTAGTTACGTTAATAACGAGAGGATTAGCAATAGAATGGGAGAAGGAGAAGGAGTAATAGAACAGATGGAAGATAGTTAAACTTTTCTTAGCTTTAGTTTTGGTAGGGTTCTCCCCTGAAACTATGGCCCATGATTCTGGAGGGGGTGGCACTTTTTTGACTCAATTGTGATGAGTCCATCCTTTTTTCATTGTCCAGACTGGCTCCCATTTTTATTAATTTCTCTTTCTCTGTGGCAGAGAAAATAGGGATTGTAATGGTGAGGAAGACGAGGAGTTAAATGAAAGATAGGCATTTTAGATGAAACCGCAGCCTGTGTGGCTATCTGATCTGTTAGATTATTTCCCTGACTCTCAAAAGAAAAGCTTTTTTGGTGTGTGGGGACATGGACAATAGTTATGTCTTCTGGCAACTGAAGCTTATTTAATACTTGGGTGATTAACTCCGTGTGAACAAAGTCTTGACCTTTACTATTGATAAGACCTCATTCAGTCCAAATTTTTCCAAATGTATGAAATGTATGTGCCAGCCCAAAAGCGTACCTAGGATCAGTATAGTTGGTTTCTTCCTGGTTTTATAAGTACTTTAAGGCTTGGCTGAGTGCAAACACTTTACAAGTTTAGGCAGACCAGTTATTAGGCAATTTTTCTGACTCTATTTCTTTAAGAGCTTTTTAAAATTAATTGCTGAATACCCATGTCTTTTATCCTCAATCACCCAAGAGGAACCATTTATACGTAAGTGTCATCCCATCCTGAAGGGAGTTTCTCCTAGGTCTGGCTGGACCTTTGCATGGTAATCAACTAAGTCTAAACATGTATGTTCTGTTTTTAGATTTGGATCCTCTGTTAAGAAACTTGTTGGGTTAAGTGAATTATTAGCAGTTAATGTTAAATCATTTTTTTCTAGTAGAATAGCCTCATAGCTTCCTTTTGTAACAGGATGATCCACAGACAAAATCCCTCAGACACCGGGTTAAAGAAGGAAGAGGCTTTATTCAGCTGGGGGCATCGGCAGACTTGCATCTCAAGAATGAACTCTCTGAAGAAAGAGTTCCTGACCTTTTTAAGGGCTTACAACTCCAAGGGGTCCATGTGAAAGGGTCATGATAGATTAAGATCTATAGATAGCAAATGGTTAGAGTAGGGGGTTCATCTTTAACTTCAGGCAGCTTTTACTTCCTCCTTCTCTTCAGAGACAAGAGACAGTAAGAGAAATGGCCTCTCTCCTCATTCCCTCCTTTGACAACCTTACTAACTAGTGAGGGTTTTCATTCTCATCTTCACTACCCAGGTCTTCCTGTGAACAGCTGAGGTCTCTTGATGAACTAAGGTGGTAACAAAGCCTCTTGGTGACTGGAGAAATACGGGTGACATACAGGGGAGTTACATGCATGTTCCTAACACTATTATTATTCCCATTATAAGAGTTTTAAATCCTCCTAGAGCTGGAAACCATTTTCCAAATAGGGATCCAGGATCAAACCTATGCCAAATCTGCACAGGCATATGTGCCTATCCTCATGCTTTGGCTGTGCATGCACCAGTCAGCTTCCGAGTGTGACTGGAGCAGAGCTTGTCATCTTGTTCAGAGTCACATTGCAGGTGTTGTCCAGGCTTGGTCTCACCCCCCAGGTCTCAGGTGCTGCAGGTTTTACATGGCTATGGTGCATCCAGGCTGGAATTCTCTCTACCTTTATGGCTGTGGGAGTGGTCAAGATGATGATCTGGGGTCCTTTCCACTGTGACCGCAAGGGGTCTATGTTCCAATCCTTGATCCACACCCAATCACCTGGAGAGAAAGGGTGAACTGGGGAGAATAAACTGACAGGGCACCTCTCGTTTACCCAGGCTGAAATTGTTTGTGTTATGTTCCCTAAAGCCTGTAGCTGTTTCTGTAACTCAGTTTCACCTAGCTCATGAGGAGTGCCTGGGAGTCCCTGTAGTATGGGAGGGGGCCTATGATATAATATTCCATGAGGGGAATATCCTGTTCTTTTAGAAGGGGTACATTTAATCTTAAACAATACCATAAGGAGAGCTTGTACCCACTTTAATCCTGTTTCTTGACACGCTTTCCCTAAACTATTTTCTATAGTCTGATTCATTTGCTCCACCTTCCCAGAACTCTGTGGTTGGTAAGTGGTATATAGTTTCCATGTGATCCCTGATACCTTTGCTGTCTTCTGTACCAAGTCAGTCACAAATGCTGGCCCATTGAGCCAATTCATAAGGGCAGTCCAAACCTAGGGATGAGATCTCGGAGAAGTACATGGGTTACTTCATGAGTTTTCTCAGTTCGTGTTGGATAGACCTCCACCCACCCAGAGTATGTACATACTAGAACTAGCAAATACTTGCTACCTCCACATCTGGGCATCTTGGTGAAGTCTACCTGGAGATCTTCAAAGGGGGCTGCTCCATAAGCTCCATAATGCTGAGAGGGACAGTTGGACCTTGCCTAGCATTGTGCTGCCAGCAGATGACACGCTGCTGCACCGCTGTTTTGGCAAGGGCTGACAGATGCAAGAGGTGGAAGTCCCGGCCTAGCAACTTTTCAAGTGACTCTTGGCCTAGGTGGGTGATCTCACACACAGCCAGTACAACTGTGGCTCCTAGCAGTTGTGGCATGGCTAGTCTTCTGTCTGATAACCAGATCCATCCCTCTTCTATCACCTGCCCTCCCTCTGCCTGGAGAAAGTCCTTCTCTTCTTTAGAATAAGTAGGTACAATGTCAGGTACCTGAGGGAGCAGGGGGGCTGCGACTGATGCCCAGTAGGGAGTGGATGCTGCTGTTCGAGCCTCTGATGCAGCTCGGGAGTTCCCCAAGGCAATCAAGATGGAAGCTCACTGGTGTCCTCCGCAGTACATGACTGCCACCTTTTAGGGCTTCCACACTGCCTCTAATAATAGGATATCTTGCTGAGACTTTATGTCTTTTTCCCCCAGAGTTCAACAGGCCTTTTTCTTTGTATAATGCCCCATGCACTTGGAAAGTTAAGAAGGCATACAGAGGGTCAGTATAAATGTTTACAGTCTTACCTTCACTTAGCTCGAAGGCCCGAATTAAAGCAATGAGTTCAGCCTTCTGGGCTGAAGTACCCTGGGGCAATGATTTGGCTTCAATGACAGCATCCAGGGTTACCACCGCATATGCTGCGCACCTCGCTCCTTGTGGGTTGACAAAGCTGTTCCCATCCACATACAGCTCCCAGTCTACTGATGTCCAAGGATGGCCTTGGAGGTTGGGCCTGCTAGAATAAACTGAGTCCAACACCTCTACACAGTTATGTTCAACTGGGCTCTCTAATATCGGGAGTAAGGTGGCAGGGTTCAAGGCATTGCAAACTTCAATGGTTATGTGGGGATTTCCACAGAGCAAGCTTTGGTACTTAGTCTACCATTCATTAGCCAATGATGTCCTTTGGTATGCATTAAGGTCACCACATCATGGGGGCCCTTTATGTTCAGGTTTTGCCCAAGAGTCAGCTTATCCACTTCTTGTGCTAGCAGGGCAGTTGCTGCCAAGGCCCTCAAATATGGGGGCCAACCTTTAGAAACCCCGTCTAGTTGTTTAGAGAGGTAGGCCACTGGCCTTGGCCAGGGCCCCACGGTCTGGTCAAAACTCCAACCGCCATCTTCTCTCTCTCTGACACATATAGTGTAAATGGCTTTGTCAGATCAGGCAGCCCCAGGGCTGGGGCTGACATAAGTTTCTCTTTTAACTCATGTAAAGCTTGTTGCTGTTGGGACCCCTATTAGAAGGGTTCCTTGTCACCCCCTCTTTGTGACTCCGTACAGGGGCTTGGCCAGTACTGCAAAGTTTGGGATCCATAACCTGAACCCCATGGCTTCTAAGAATTCTCTCACCTGCCTTCTGGTCTTAGGTTCTGGTAGGCTGCAAATAACCTGCTTTCTTTCTGATCCCAGAATGCACTCCCCCTGTCGGATGGTAAATCCCATGTAACGTACCTGCTGTCTGCAGATCTGAGCTTTCTTCTTGGACAACTTATACCCACAGTCCTCCAGGTGCCAGAACAGGGTATCCATCCCCTTGGCACATCTGATTGCCATGGGGTGTCCCAGCAGAAGGTCATCGATGTACTGGAGCAACACGCAGCCTAGGTCTTTGGCAGGAAACTTCTGGAGGTCTCGAGCCAGCGCCTCCCTGAAGATGGTGAGGGAGTTCTTGAACCCTTGGGAAAGCCAGGTCCAAGTGTACTGAGTGGTGACACCTGGCCCCAGATCCTCCCACTGAAAGGCAAACAGTTTCTGGCTCTCAGGACCTAGTCTGATGCTAAAGAAAGTGTCCTTCAGGTCCAGGCAAGTGAACCAGCTGTCCTCAGCTGGCAGCAACCCCAACAACACGTATGGGTTAGGCACCATTGGGTGCAAAGTCACTATAGCTTGGTTGACCAAGCGCAAATCCTGTACTGGCCTGTAGTCCTTGGTCCCTGGCTTGGGAACAGGCAGGAGGGGAATGTTCTATGTAGACTGACAAGGGACTGTAATTCCAAAGGCCTTCAGGCACTTGAGGTGGACCTGGATACCTTCAAGGGCTTCTCTGGGGATCGGGTACTGTTTTGCCTGACGGGCTGAGCCCCAGGCTTAACTTCCATGAGTACAGGGGCCTACTTGATTGCCAACCCTGGAGGGTTGCCTTCCGCCCATACCTTTGGCCACCGCTTAGCCAGAGCTGGTCCCATCTCTTGGCCTGGCTCAGTTAAGAAGTCTCCATTCCTCCTCCTGAGGAACCATAAGGGCTATGATGACTCCCATTCCAGGTAGCTTAACTGTAAACAGCTGTGCTTTGTAAAAGAGATGGTGGCTCTCAGCTTGCTAAGTAGGTCCCTTCCTAGCAAAGGCAAGGGGCACTCAGGCATGTACAGAAACTGGTGAATCACTTCATGCCCCCCACCCCCCCCCCCCAGTGCAGGTCCAGGGCAAACAGAAAGCTTGCTTGGCTCAAACCCCTGTGGCTCCGATTATATCAAAAGTCTTTTTGGATAAGGGGGCAACTAGGGTGGTTACTACTGAATGTTCAGCACAAGTATTGACAAGATCACCTGAGGTCAGGAGTGCCCCCAACTGTCATCCTGACCATGGGCTCTTTGGGGGCACATAAGCCCGGTCCCCTTCAGTCCGGTAACCCTTCTGCCAGATTGAACAAGGCCCCTTCGTCCTTGTCTGAGGCCTCCTGCTCAGAGTCACCTTGTTTCCCTTTCCACTGGGCGCACTTGTCTTTCCAATGTCCTATTTCCTTATAGTAAGCACACTGGTTATGCTGCAAGCGTGGACAGCCAGACTGGGTATTATTCCTGGGGCCCCCCTTTTCTTGCCCCTTTGTGGGGGATCCTTCGAATAGCTGTGGCTAGCAGGTCGGCGGGCTTGGCATTCGCTCTCTCTGCGGTTCTCTCTGCTGCTTAGTGCATCTCTATTCACAAACACTTGGTTGACTATCTCCAATAACTGTGAAGTATCCATACCTGCAAACCCAGACCGCTTCTTCAATTTTCTTCTAATGTCTTCTGCGCTTTGACTAACTAAAGCCATGTTAATCATGCACTGATTTTCAGGGCTATCAGGATCAAAGGGAGTATACATACAATAGGCCTTATATAGTCTCTGGTAGAATTGTGCCTGACTATCATTTTTTCCTTGAATGCCTGAGGGGAAGGGTCGGGGCCGCTGAGCAGGGAAGATAGTCTAGGGGATCCCATGTGCTGAAGTCTTTAGGCATGGGAACTGGCTTTTTTGACTTTTTATTTTGGGGTGCTATATTAGGTTTTTCCCTAGTTGTCTTTAAGAGAAAAAGGAGGACAAGTCCCTGTCTCTAACAAAGAGCATAGTCAAGTTTTTCTTTGGGCCAGATGCAGTGGCTCATACCTATAATCCCAGCAATTTGGGAGGCCAAAGCAGGCAGATCACCTGAGGTCAGGAGTTCGAGACCAGCCTGACCAACATGGAGAAACCCCGTCTCAATTAAAAATACAAAATTAGCTAGGTGTGGTGGTGTATGCCTATAATCCCAGCTACTCAGGAGGCTGAGGCAGGGGAATCACTTGCACCTGTGAGGTGGAGATTGCGGTGAGCCAAGATCATGCCTATTGAATTAGAAGCTGACACATCACATCTTCATTTGACCCAAACTTTGGCCAGAAGATTGAGGGTTTGAGGATGGGTTCTTGAGTCCAAATAAAATGCAATTTTTGTTTGTTTGTTTGTTTGAGATGAAGTCTTGCTCTGTTGCCCAGGCTGGCGTGTGGTGGTCCTATCTCGGCTCACTGCAAGCTCTGCCTCCTGAGTTCAAGCAATTCTCCTGCCTCAGCCTCCCAAGTAGCTGGGACTACAGGCGCACGCCGCCATGCCTGGCTAATTTTTATTGCATTTTAGTAGAGACTGGGTTTCACTGTGTTGTCCAGGCTGGTCGCAAACTCCTGAGCTCAGGCTATCTGACTACCTCAGCCTCGAAAAGTGCTGGGATTACAGGTGTGAGTCACTGCACCCAACCAGCAATATTTTATAATTTGTTGTTTTGCCTTATGTTTAGTCCTTTCATTATTTTTCCACTATTTTAAGAGACCTAGGGGGATATCAAAGGGATTATTATTGTTATTATATTTATCTTTTCTACCCCCGTTTTGTTTGGGGTATTTCCCATATTGGGTCCTGGTTAGGGTCAATCTCTCATACTAAAGATTTCTTGCCTATTCTTTCCCTGGAGGCTTGTTAAGGCTCAATCCCTCATAATAGAGATTTCTTGCCTATTCTTTCCCTGGACGCTTGCTAAGGCTTAATCACTTATACTAGAGATTTCTTGCCTGTATTTTAGTCCCGCCTGCTGGAGGCTCCTTGCATCTTTCTTTCACTTCGTCCACTCTGGCTGCTTTTCTCATGGGAATTTAGGTCTCTCTTAGCATTGGCATGCCAGTATAAGTCCCATGGCAGGATCTGCCACAAGCAGTATGAGGTGACCATGGAACTACAGATAGGACCCACTCACTCTGCACAGCAGTAGTGCTCAGTATCATTCCAACAAGCAGCACCACAAGCAGTAGTGCTTGTGATCATTTACGCAGGCTCTCAACCTCCAGAATCCCAACCACCAAGGAGATACTCTGTCACCCATGTGAAATTTTTTACCTTGACTTGTGCACAGAGTTACCTGGTCTCCAGGGTATTGTGAGCCTTTTTCTTTCTGTGTTGCTGAGAGTCCAGATTTATACATCACAATGAATGGGTCTCGAGCTCTAGCCTCTGGGGCCACCGCAACAAGGCAGTGGGATGTGTCTCCCCCAGGAGTTGATGGAAGACCCTTCTCTGGAGAAGAATGGGAATCCCAGATGAGCCCCCAGAATTGTTGGAAGTAAAATGTTTGATGTCACAAAGTGAAACCAGCACTCAGGCGAAAGATTATTCAGTAAGGCAAGAGGGTATTGTTTGTGTCAATCACGATCGCAAGAGCACCCAGAACAAAGGAGAGAAAAGGTCTTTTATTTATTTATTTATTTTGAGACGAAGTCTCTCTGTGTTGCCCAGGCTGGAGTGCAGTGGCACAATCTCAGCTCACTGCAACCTCCACCTCCCGAGTTCAAGCTATTCTCCTGCCTTAGCCTCCTGAGTAGCTGAGATTACAGGTTCATGCCACCATGACCAACTAATTTTTGTATTTTTAGTAGAGATGGGGTTTCACCATGTTGTTCAGGCTGGTTTTGAACTCCTCACCTCATGATCTGCCCACTTTGGCCTCCCAAAGTGGTGGGATTACAGGCATGAGCCACCACGCCCAGCCAAGTTTTTTATTTTTAACACAAAGTCTCTACCTCTGTGTCACTCCCCCATGGGCTGGGGTCAGACCACACAATCTAAACGGACCCGATTGGCTATTTGTGAATATTTTTACAAATGAAGGGAAGGGAGATGTATGAGTCACACTAGTGGGACCTGCGGTTTTAAACAGTGGAATGGGTACAGAGTGAGTAACCAAGAAAACAGATGTGAGTTATTGATCAGAACTGATGGGAAGAAAGATTGTTACAGTAACTAGGGGCAAGGAAGCATGGAGAACAAGAAATTTGAATTTGAGAACAAAGAACAAGGAAGTTAACAGGCTAAACCTTTTAAAAGAAATTTTATTGTATTTTACAATACATAAAATTTTTGTTCAAGAGAAAATCAACTTTTACTTTGGTAATAGTGTATTATCAATACTAAAGCTAATTTTAATAAAACTGTATAAATAAACTCAAATTGTCATTTTTGACCACTGCAGATTTACATATATATTTTGTAATCTCTTGCATTTTTTTAACTTTTTATATTTTATTTGTATTTACATTCTTTTTAGTTTTTCAAACAACCTTTAAGTAATTTCAAACTGTTATAGGAGATAGAAAGAAATAATTTAGGGCCAGGCACGGTGGCTCATATGTGTAATCCCAGCAATTTGGGAGGCCAACGTGGGAGGATCACTTGAGGTCAGGAGTTCAAGACCAGCCTGGCTAACACGGTGAAACCCGATCTCTCCTAAAAATACAAAAAATTAGCTGGGGGTGCTGGTGTACACCTGTAGTCTCAGCTACTCCAGATGCTGAGGCAGGAGAATCACTTGAACCCAGCAGGCGGAGGGTGTGTAATGGCCCAAGGGGTTCACCTTGCCCTTTGCCTAGACAGAGCCGATTCATCAAGCCAGGGTAATTTGTGGAGGAAAAGTTACGTATTAAATTTGAACTCAATTGAACGTGGACACAAACAATGGTCACCAAGTCTTGGAACAGGTTATGTGAGCCCCTTGAGGCATTTATCCAGTGCTGATATGGAGAAATCTCCATTTCAATCTATTCATACATATTAGTTATTGAAAAACAATAGACAATTGCAAAAAAACAAGTTGACCATTTTGTGTTCCTTGAGTCCAGTCACGAAGGGACCCCATGACTAGGCCTCATGCCAAACAACTCGTTACAAAAAGAGTTAGGGTCCCAGACAGCACTGAAGCTTCATAAGACATCTCCACGTCTGTGCACGGATGGGTGGCCAACTCTGGAACCCAAGGTGTTGCTTCCTGGTTGGGTGGTGAATCCTCCATAGTCTGAGGAGTACAGTTTCCGACTCTGAAGGCAGGCCTGTTGCTTCCCAGTCTGTTGCTGAATCCTCCATAGTCTGGTGTGGAGGCAAAGTTAAAAATTAAATTTGAACTAATGGAATGTAAACACAAACTATGGTAGCCAAGTCCTGAAACAGGTTGTGTGAGCCCCTTGAGACATTCATCCAGCGCTGTTTCAGAGAAACAGGAGCGATCCTACTGGCATCAGATTGCTGCCTCTTGAGGTCAGGGATCCCCGAGGAAGGAGCAGACCCTCTTCTTTGCTGTTCTCCAACCTCCTTGAGTGATATGTCCAGGCATGGGAGTGAACTAGATAAATAGGGCCTGAAGTGAATCCCTAGCAAACTGCAGCAGCCCTACAGAATGGAGATCCAACCATTGAAAGAAAAACAGGCAGTAAGCAACAGCAAAAGCATCAAAAAAAAAAAAAAAAAGTACCCACAAAAATCCTATCTAAGGCCAGGCCTGGTGGCTCCCACCTGTAATCCTAATATGTTGGGAGGCCAAGGTAGGTGGATCACGATGTCAGGAGACCAGTCTGACCAACATGGAAAAACCCCATTTGTACTAAAAAATACAAAAATTAGGCCAGGTTTGGTAGTTCACCGCCTGTAATCCCTGCACTTTGGAGGCCAAGGCAGGCATATCACCTGAGGTCAGGAGTTCAAGACCAGCCTAATCATCATGGGGAAACCCCGTCTCTACTAAAAATACAAAATTTGCCAGGTGTGGTGGGACATGCCTATAATCCCAGCTACTTGGAAGGCTGAGGCAGGACAACCGCTTGAATCCAGGAGGCAGAGGTTGCAGTGAGCCAAGATCGCACCATTGCACTCCAGCCAGGGCAACTACAGTGGAACTCCATCTCAAAACAAACAAACAAGCAAACAAAAAAATTAGCCTGGTGTGGTGTTGCACGGCTGTAGTCCCAGCTACACGAGACATGTCTGAGACATGAGAATCACTTGAACCTAGGAGGAGGAAGTTGCAGTAAGCCGGGATCATGCCACTGCCCTCCAGCCTGGGTGACAGAGCAAGACTCTGTTTAAAAAAAAAAAACATTCAAGGGTCAGCAGCCTCAAATATTGAAACTAGACAAACTCACGAAGATGAGAAAGAATCAACAAAAAAAAAACGCTGAAAGGCCAAAGTGCCTCTTCTCCTCCAAATGATCAAAATGTCTCTTCAGCAAAGTACAGAACTGGACAGAGGATGAGATGGATGAACTGACAGAAGCAGGCTTCAGAAGATGGGTAATAACAAACTACTGAGCTAAAGGAACATGTTCTAACCCAATGCAAAGAAGCTAAGAACCTTGATAAAAGGTTAGAGGAACTGCTAACTAGAATAACCAGTTTAGAGAGGGACATAAATGACCAATGGAGCTGAAAAGCACAGAACGAGAACTTCATGAAGCATACAAAAGTATCAATAGCTGAATTGATAAAGCAGAAGAAAGGATATCAGAGTTTAAAAACCACCTTGGTGAAATAAAGCACGCAGACAAGATTAAAGAAAAAAGAATAAACAGGAACAAACAAAACCTCTGAGAAATTATTCTGTGTTCTGTGCAGGAAATGCATAAGGGGAGAAGAAAAGGCACCTACACAATACCTTTAAGGGTAAACAAACTTTATTCCACGTAAATGGCAATGCAGATATAGTAAGCAAATTGATATAATAAGCAAATTGCAATGGGAAGGGGAGAAGGGAAAAGAGATAAATATGTTTACACTCACCAGACTATGGAGGATTCATCACCAGATGGGGGAGCAACAGCCTGGGCTCCAGAGTCAGACATTACACTCATCGGACTATGGAGGATTCACCACCACACCAGGAAGCCACAGCCTGGGCTCCAGAGTCAGCCACCCATCCGTGCACAGATGAGGAGAGGTTTCCTGAAGCTTTGGCGCGGTCTGGGACCCTAGCTGTTTTTGTAACAAGTTGTTTGGCATGAGGCCCGGTCATGAGGGCCCTTCGCCACTGGGCTCAAGCAACACAAAAAGGTCAAGCTGTTTTTGTGTGGTTGTCTATTTTTTTTAATAACTAATGTATAGGAATAGATTGAAATAGAGGTTTCTCTGAAACAGTGCTGAATGATTGTCTCAAGGGGCTCACACAACCTGTGCTGGGACTTGGTGGCCATTGTTTGTGTCCATGTTCAACTGATTTCAAATTTAACATGTAACTTTTCCTCCACATTTGACCACATTTGGATACTCAATTGTAGGAAAATACTCTTACAGATATATGGGGAAGGCAAAGTTGAAAGAGATTACAGATACAGGGTAAGCACAGGAGAATTAAAAGTGCAATGAATAAAAACCAAATTCGGCATGGCTTTGCAAGGAGTGTAACGTTGTGAGAATTACCAGGAATATACACACCACATTTAGTATGCAGCAAGGCGCAAACCCCTCCTTGGGCTGCGGTAAGCATCTCTAATGCCATTTGATTTTGCAACACAAAAGTATGCAGCTGAGCAAATTCATCTGATAAAAACGTAAGTTCAGTGCTACTATTATTAAGAGATTTTTCTGTATGTAAGGTTAATGTTTTAATTTGTTGCTGAAGCAGGATTGTACCAGCAGCAAGGGAAAATACTGTTATAAAATACCACCACCAGGGAGGCCAGCACATTCATAACTAGTGATGTTTGTAAGCATCTAGATTACTGGGGAGGGGAATATTATCCCTGATGGTGAATGGAATTAATGGCCACCCCCAAGTGCATCCCCCCCATTCAATGCAGGGACAGGTACCATCACCCATAGGATCTGCATACCAAGAGCCCCCTCAGGGGACAGCAATGGAGCTACTGTAATCATAGTGTACTAATGTGTTATTAAAGTAAGAAAGAGATTGTGTTTCATTGGGTGCGATGTTGTCGATTTGGAGTGTGTGTTGACAATTGTCTGGAAAAACTCCATTTAAGGCCTCCAGACAAAGGGGATGCTATATCAAATCTGGCCACCAGCACAGTAGGTTCTCAATATATTCCATTCCAGGCATATTGGGCAGAATACCAAGGCTTTTGATGCAACATGAGGGTGGAGTTCATCTTTTTCTGACTTGGCAAACATGGATTGCTTAGTGTGGTCAAAGGAAGTCCAGGTTGGATTGCAAGTGTTGTTGTTGTGGCCCCACTGGTAATGACATAGCCTTGCAGAAATGTTGTCAGGCATGATTCTCCAAGGTAGCCCATTCCAAGTGGTCTCCGGCAACTCAACATATAGCCAACATTGACAGCATTTGGCTTCTGTTGCAGTGGTGGCTACCCAGCTGATGAATTTTTTCTTGGCCTCAGATACAAAGACCCAGGTGCTGATAATTAGTAGATAGGTTACTCCCTGTAATGACAAAAGCAGAGGAGAACACGATATTGTTTTTCATCTTTAGGAAATGGTACTATGCCTTTATTTTCTGCCCCCATAGCTACAAGGTCACCAGCCTTAGGAATGGGATCTGATGAACGCTTATATTTTGGCTCCAGAATTTAAGCTGCCTGTACCAGTGGATCTCATCTCCCAGTTCTGTATGTAGCCTCTGTTGGGGCAGAGATTTCCTCAGGGGTTAACTGTTGAGAAGGTGCCACTAACAATTGAACAACCTGCATCTGTGGTTTTCTAGCAAAAGAATCTGGAGTGGTATTATATAAAATGACCTTTCTATCTTGCCTGTAATTGCTATCAATTATACCACCATACATTATGATGCCTCTCATTCCAAGGCTTGAACACGTTGTAACCCATTAATCCACATTCAAGTTTGCAGTTATGGTGGAAATGTTGGCCTGTTGATCTTCCTGCTGTTTAAATAGCCTGTCAAGAGAAAGCAGAGACACATTTGCATCAACATGGAAAAGAGCGGTAATAATAGTGTGTGCCAGGATTCAGCTGTCTTTCCAGTATTGTTTTCTCCTAACTTCTTTATTCCTAATTAACCATTCATTTCGTTACCATTGGGGCATCCAGCTAGTATGACCATTTGCTACTGACCAAAAGTTGGTATACAAGTGACAAATCCCTCTGGCCTCCTCCTGAATAGCTCCGAGGATGGCTACTAGTTCAGCTAACTGGCTGCTCCCACCCCTTCCTTCATCAGAAATGCTGATGTTTTTAACAGGATTATAAGCCATGGCCTTCCAGCATCAGGTCCCATTGGGGTATGCATCAGTAAACCAAGCATGTTTCTGATCCTCTGGGCTTAGTTCTTTAAAGGATTTGCCCCATTAGATGTGGGAGGTTTTCTTTCCTATCTGCAGGACTTGCTTAGTGGTTTCCTGAGCTGGCAGGTTTTGTACATCCTCATGTAAAAATAATACCCCTATCGGGCGCGGTGGCTCACGCTGTAATTCCAGCACTTTGGGGGCTGAGGAGTGTGGATCACGAGGACAGGAGTTCGAGACCAGCCTGACCAACATAGTGAAACCCTGTCTCTACTAAAAATACAAAAATTAGCCAGACGTGGTGGTGCTCACCTGTAATCCCAGCCACTCTGGAAGATGAGGCGGGAAAATCGCTTGAACCTGGGAGGCAGAGGTTGCAGTGAGCCAAGATCAAGCCACTGCACTCCAGCCTGGGTGACAGAGTGAGACTCTGTCTCAAAACACAAATGATACCCCATTTGGTTTCGGCTTAGCCTGGTCTTGTATGTACCATTTCCATTCTATGATGCTACTTCACTGGGCACGCCCTATCAGGTGAGTTTTGGGGGAACTCATGACCGAAGTCATAATAGGAATTTCAGGCCTCATAAAGACATTATGGTTGTGAAGGGGTGGCCTGCCCCTCCACACCTGTGGGCGTTTCTCAGTAGGTGGAAGAGAGACTTGAGAAAAGAAATGAGACACAGAGACAAAGTATAGAGAAAGAAAAAGTGGGCCCAGGGGACCGGCCCTCAGCATACAGAGGACCCAGCTGGCACCGGTCTCTGAGTTCCCTTAGCATTTATTGATAATTATCTTTACCATCTTAAAGATAAGGGAATAGCAGGACAATAGGATCATTGTAGGGAGAAAATTAGCAGTAAGACATATGGATAAAGATCTCTGTGACATGAATAAGTTCAAAGGAAAGTGCTGTGCCTTGAGATGCATATGCAAACATCTCCATAAACCTTTTAGCAGCATTGTGCCAGCAAGTCCCGCCAGCAAGTCCCACCTTATGCCGTAAGGCGGTTTTCTCCTATCTCAGTAAACAGAGCATACAATCGGGTTTTACACCGAGGTGTTCCATTGCCCAGGGACGGGCAGGAGACAGATGCTTTTCTCTATCTTAACTGCCAACATCCGCCAAAAGGCCTTCTTTCCTCTTGTACTAGTCCTCCTCAGCACAGACCCTTCACGGGTGTCGGGCTGGGGGATGATCAGGTCTTTCTCTTCCCACGAGGCCATATTTCAGACTATCACATGGGGAGAAACCTTGGACAATACCTAGCTCTCCTAGGCAGAGGTCCCTGCGACCTTTGGCCGTGTACGTGTCCCTGAGTACTTGAGATTAAGAGAATGGTGATGGCCTTTAACCAGCAAACTGCCTTCAGGCACTTGTTTAACAAAGCACACCCTGCACAGCCCAAAATCCATTAAGCCTTGAGTCACCGCAGCACATGTCTCTTGCAAGGACAAGGTTGGGGGTAGGGTCACAGATTAACAGCATCTCAAATACAGAACCAAATGGAGTCTCTTATGTCTACTTCTTTCTATATAGACACAGTAACAGTCTGATCTTTCTTTCTTTTCCCCACAGGTTGAAGCAGAGGTGTTCTGTTTCCGGCAAAGCCAATAGCAAGCTAACAATTGCTTCCAGAAAGGAGTATAAGCTTTGCTGGCCTCTGGCAGTTTCTAGGTCCAAAACCTGAGAGGTACCCTCTTCCCATCTTGCTTCTGCCTAAGGCTCCAATTAGCATGTTGATCTAAGACAGTTACTTGCAGTTCTCCTGGCCCATCCTGTATGGACCGTAGATCTAGGGACAGTTGCACCGCTTGTTTAGCTTGTTCAGAAGCCATACTGTCTGTCTCTCCCCAGTGAAAGTCATAGCATTTTCTAGTGACTGCATGCAGAGGTTGTAAAATGTTACCCAAGTGGGGAATATGATGTCTCCAGAATCCAAAAATTCAATAAATTTCTGGGCCTTCTTTTTAGCGGTAGGGGTTGCGAATTCTAGTATTTTAGCCTTAGCCTTTGGTAAAATGGACTATTTCCCTGCATTCCATAGGATGTCAAGGAATTTTACATTTTGTGCAGTTCCTTGAATTTTACTAAGTTAATTTCCCATCCTTGAAATAGGAGCTGGGCTTTTACCTGCTCCAAGCCCCAGCTGACTAATTCTTCACTTTTACCCTGACCAGCCATTTGGACAGCTGTTTTTTCAGCAATACACTGATAGCTTTGAGCCCGATCAGTCAAGGCATTGGGCCCGGGTCAGTCTGGAAGTCAGAGTAGCATTTTCCTTTTCCAGCTTACATTTCTTTTATAGCAACCAGCCCCTCTCTTGATACATTAACTTATAAGCAGTAAGCAAACACTATCCACTTTGGGAGATCCCCTCAGCGTGTCCTTTGGTGACTGGAATCCCCTGCAGCACTTCACACACAGTCAAAGGTTTAAATTGCGCTAATTTAGATTCCCAATTCTCACAAAGGCCAGTTCCCCTGGACCACTCAACCACCAAAGGGAAAACTGGGGGAGTTCCCATCCCAGGATATGGAAAGTCTCTGAGCTTTCAGCCCCATCCTTGTGGACAAAAAAGCGACACACTTTTGTTTTCGAATCCTATTTGTGATGCCAAAAATGAGCTGTATGGGAAATGTGTGAGGGGAGAAGAAAGGACACACACAATACATTTAAGAGTAAACAAGCTTTATCCCATGTAAATGGCAATGCAGATATAATAAATGATATAATAAGCAAATCAATATAAGAAGCAGATTGATATAACAAGCAAGTTGCAATGGGAAGAGGAGAAGAAAAAAGAGATATCTATATATTTACACTCACCAGACTATGGAGGATTCACCACCAGACTGGGAAGCAACAGCCTGGGCTCCAGAGTGGGCCAGGAAAGGTCTCATGAAGCTTCAGCGCAGTCTAGTACCCAAGCTCTTTTGTAATAAGCTGTTTGGCATGAGGCCCAGTCACCAGAGCCCTTCACAACTGGTCTCAAGGAACAACAAAAAAAAGTCAACTTGCTTTTGTGATTGTCTATTGTTTTAAACAACTAATGTATAGGAATAGATTGAAATAGCGATTTCTCCAAAACAGCTCTGGAAAAATGCCTCAAGGGGCTCACACAACCTGTTCCAGGACTTGGTGACCATTATTTGTGTCCACGTTCAACTGAGTTCAAATTTAATATTTAACTTTTCCTCCACACCAGACTATGGAGGATTCACCACCAGACCGGGAAGCAACAGCCTGGGCTCCAGAGTCAGATCTTACACTCACCAAACTATGGAGGATTCACGACCAGACTGAGAAGCAACAGCTTTGGCTCCAGATTCAGCCACCCGTCCAGACACAGATGAGGAGAGGTCTCATGAAGCTTCCGCGTGTCTGGGACACTAGCTCTTGTTGTAATGAGTTGTTTACTATAAGGCCCTGGCCGGGCGCGGTGGCTCAAGCCTGTAATCCCAGCACTTTGGGAGGCCGAGGCGGGTGGATCACGAGGTCAGGAGATCGAGACCATCCTGGCTAACATGGTGAAACCCCGTCTCTACTAAAAATACAAAAAACTAGCCGGGCGAGGTGGCGGGCGCCTGTAGTCCCAGCTACTCGGAGGCTGAGGCGGGAGAATGGCGTGAACCCGGGAGGCGGAGCTTGCAGTGAGCCGAGATCCCGCCACCGCACTCCAGCCTGGGCGACAGAGCGAGACTCCGTCTCAAAAAAAAAAAAAAAAAAAGGCCCAGTCACAAAGGTCCTTGGGGACTGGGCCCAAGGAACACAATAAGGTCAACTTGTTTTTTTTGCAATTGTCTATCGTTTTTCAATAACTAAAGTATAAAAATAGATTGAAATAGGCCGGGCGCGGTGGCTCAAGCCTGTAATCCCAGCACTTTGGGAGGCCGAGACGGGCGGATCACGAGGTCAGGAGATCAAGACCATCTTGGCTAACACAGTGAAACCCCGTCTCTACTAAAAAATACAAAAAATTAGCCGGGCGAGGTGGCGGGCGCCTGTAGTCCCAGCTACTCGGGAGGCTGAGGCAGGAGAATGGCTAAACCCGGGAGGCGGAGCTTGCAGTGAGCTGAGATCCGGCCACTGCACTCCAGCCTGGGCGACAGAGCGAGACTCCGTCTCAAAAAAAAAAATAGATTGAAATAGAGATTTCTCCATAACAGAGTTGGATGATCGTCTCAAGGGGCTCACACAACCTGTTCTAGGACTTGGTGACCATTGTTTGTGTCCACGTTTAATTGAGTTCAAATTTAATATTTAACTTTTCCTCCACAAATTCTCCTGTCTTGATGAATTGGCTCTGTCTAGGCAAAGGGCAACGTGAGTCCCTTGAGCTGTTACACAACCTCTGCCTCCTGGGTTCAAGCGATTCTCCTGCCTTGGCCTCCGGAGTAGCTGGGACTACAGGTGTGCACCAGCACGCCCAGCTAATTTTTTGTATTTTTAGTAGAGATGGGATTTCACCATGTTAGCCAGGCGGGTCTTGAACTCCTGACCTCAAGCGATCCTCCCACCTTGGCTTCCCAAAGTGCTGGGATTACAGGCGTGAGTCACAGTGCCTGGCCCTAAATGATTTCTTTCTATCTCCTATAGCAATTTGAAATTACTGAAAGGTTGTTTCAAACTGAAAAACTAAAAAGAATGTAAATACAAATAAAATATAAAAAGTTAAAAATACAAGAGATTACAAAATATATATGTAAATCTGGAGTGGTCAAAAATGACAAATTTGGTTTATTTATAAAGTTATATTAAAATTAGCTTTAGTATAGATAATACACTATTACCAAAGTAAAAGTTGATTTTCTCTTGAACAAAAATTGTAGGTATTATTAATATGACAGCAAAATACTTCTGTTCACCTTTTGAATACATTTAAAAACAGAGAGTAAAAGAGAGAATATTCCCATGCTCTGGGATGGGACTGGCTTAGCTCAGGGAGGAAGCCCTGCCTGAAAAGTCTGCAGGTTAGGCTGTTCTTTTCTTTTCTTTTTTTTTTTTTTTTTTGAGACGGAGTCTTGCTCTGTCGCCCAGGCTGGAGTGCAGTGGCCGGATCTCAGCTCACTGCAAGCTCCGCCTCCCGGGTTCACGCCATTCTCCTGCCTCAGCCTCCCGAGTAGCTGGGACTACAGGCGCCCGCTACCTCGCCCGGCTAGTTTTTTGTATTTTTTTAGTAGAGACGGGGTTTCGCCGTGTTAGCCAGGATGGTCTCGATCTCCCGACCTCGTGATCCGCCCGTCTCGGCCTCCCAAAGTGCTGGGATTACAGGCTTGAGCCACCGCGCCCGGCCCTAGGCTGTTCTTTTCTCATTCAGCCCAGCATCTGCTCTCATCTTCTGTCACTCAGGGCCTGCGGGGGCGGGGCCTTCAGCATTATCCAATTGGGGACATCGGGCTGGAAACCGTCCAATCAGGCACGCAGCTGGAGCGAACAGAACGGCTTCGGATTTGGCGGGGCCTTTGTCTCTCCCTGAAGCTGGAGCTCAAGGACTTGTCTTCACTGCTCTGTGTCCTCTGCTCCTACAGGCCCAGCTTATGTGGTCCTGTGACCTGAACGTATTGAAAGATCCACAGCTAAGACTCCGGGACCCCCTGGAAACGTAGAAATGGTGAATGTGCCCGGTCCGACATCTCGGGAGGTGGGCGGGGGAGGGGGGCTGATTGAAACCAGTGGAAGGTGGCTGTAGCGGGCCCTCAGGTCTCCCTGCAGTCAGCTCCACAATCGGCGCCCGGAGTTCTTGCCCAGCTCGGCCTCAGTCCCCTTCAGCCATAAGATGGCGGCTGCGCTGACAGCCGGGGCCCCGGGCGTCCTGTCTCTTCCCTGCGTGGTGACTGTTCCCTGGCCTGGAGCCCTCTCGGGGCAGCTCTGCACCGGCAGCGCCACGTCTCTCCCAGATTGTGCAGGGACCAAGGTGGGGGGTCGTCAGGGGAGAATCCTGATTCGGAGTGCGGATTCATGCATGGGGAGAGCTTTGGTCGTGGGGTTCACAGTTTCCTTTTGACCAATTAAGAATTTATGGGGCCGGGCGCGGTGGCTCACGCTTGTAGTCCCAACCCTTTGGGAGGCCGAGGCTGGTGGATCACTTTAGGTCAGGAGTTCAAGACCAGTCTGGCCAAAATACAGCTCCACTAAAAATACAAAAATTAACTGGGTGTGATGGTGAATGTCTGTACCCCGGTTACTCGGGAGGCAAAGGTGAGAGAATGTCTTGAATCTGGGAGGCGGAGGTTGCAGTGAGCTGAGATCACGCCACTGCCCTCCAGCCTGGGCGACAGAGCAAGACCCTGTCTCAAAAAAAAATTATGTGAGTCACTGCCAAAATATCAAATAATTTAATCAAAGAGTGATTCAAGAATTGTGGAGCACCCAGCTTTGTAGTTTGTGGTCCATGGTTGGGGCTTGAATAAAAGACATTTATAAGGTGCATGATGAAGAAAACCAAATTCAATAATGGGTTAGGTATAGAGTTGCGTAGTTTCTTAATTTGTGCAATCAAGGTGGAAATTTCCTGGTTATGTATTCAGAGCTTAACTGGCAGTTTATAGCTCTTTTTTTTTTTTTTTTTTTTTTTTTTTTTTTTGGGGGGGT
>NC_037687.1:19592325-19611584 GCF_003255815.1 Theropithecus gelada | reverse complement strand
TTTTTTTTGAGACGGAGTCTCGCTCTGTCGCCCAGGCTGGAGTGCAGTGGCCAGATCTCAGCTCACTGCAAGCTCCGCCTCCCGGGTTCCCGCTATTCTCCTGCCTCAGCCTCCCGAGCAGCTGGGACTACAGGCGCCCGCCACCGTGCCCGGCTAATTTTTTTTTTTTGTATTTTTAGTAGAGACGGGGTTTCACCGTGGTCTCGATCTCCTGACCTTGTGATCCGCCCGCCTCGGCCTCCCAAAGTGCTGGGATTACAGGCTTGAGCCACCGCGCCCGGCCCAGTTTATAGCTCTTTAAGCCTGAATTTTGTTTCCCCGAATGTAGTAATTTACCAAAAAATGCACTTGAGTTTAGTTTTTTTTTTTTTTTTTTTTTTTTTTGAAGTAGGAATCCGGGGACTAGAGCCTCCTCAGTCTAATTGCCTGCACCTTAATTATTTTCACACCCCATAGGGGTCTGATTATCCCTGGCATTTTTCACATGTGTCCCAAGCAGGGCCTCAAGTGTACCCCATGTTCCTCAATTAATAATTTGTTTAAAGCGTTTCATAATACTAATGAAAAATTTGTTTTTTGTTTGTAAATAGTTCTTATGAGAAGAAAGCAAGGAATACCCCCCTGACACTGTATTGTAAAAAATATCTGTGCCTCTTTTTCCTTTATATTGCCAGAGAACTTAACGGAATGTTTTCGGGTCAAGATTACTCTTCGGAAACTTTATAGAGTGATGTGTCCTCAGGCAACTTTCTGTTTTTTTCTGGTCCTGGGTTTTAGTACTTTCTGGGGATAAACCAAGATACCCACCATGGCTATGTCTGCTAGAGTGTCTAGTGACTATTAGCCCTTGGTCATTTTCTCCCATAGGACTACCTGAAGTATGGAGTGTAGCCTCCCAAGGGAGCAGGTGGCAGCCTTGGGGCTGAAAGGCATCTCCTGGTGCATTTTTTTGTTTGTTTGTTTTTGGAAAAGCTAACCCCTTGAGACGTGAAGATTGTCTTCATCCAACCTAGCTTCCATTTCTTGGAGACACATTGCTGGTCAGCCAATCAGATGCTGGTATTGAGGGAAAACCAAATAATTTATGCCCCTTGGATTCTCTTGGGTGTGGCAGAAAAATAGTGAAAGAAAAATCGGGCCGGGCGCGGTGGCTCACGCCTGTAATCCCAGCACTTTGGGAGGCCGAGGCAGGCGGATCACGAGGTCAGGAGATCGAGACCATCCTGGCTAACACAGTGAAACCCCGTCTCTACTAAAAATACAAAAAATTAGCGGGGCGCGGTGGTGGGCGCCTGTAGTCCCAGCTACTTGGGAGGCTGAGGCAGGAGAATGGCGTGAACCCGGGAGGCGGAGCTTGCAGTGAGCCGAGATCGCGCCACTGCACTCCAGCCTGGGCGACAGAGCGAGACTCCATCTCAAAAAAAAAAAAAAAAAAGAAAAATCATGAAAAATTTGTAAAAAAAAAAAACAAACCTCCAAAAGACAAAAATCTGACCCCACAGTAAGATAGCATAAAATGCACCTGGAACATTCATGGGGGCATAATGCAGTGTCTCCTGGGAGGGTGGTTTTTGAGCATGTAAGTGAACAGGGTGGGGTGGATAATTGGATCTGTACCTTGAAAAGATTGGTTCACTTTTTTTTTTTTTTTTTTTTTGAGACGGAGTCTCGCGCTGTCGCCCAGGCTGGAGTGCAGTGGCCGGATCTCAGCTCACTGCAAGCTCCACCTCCCGGGTTCATGTCATTCTCCGGCCTCAGCCTCCCGAGTAGCTGGGACTACAGGCGCTGCCACCTCGCCCGGCTATTTTTTGTATTTCTTAGTAGAGACGGGGTTTCACTCTGTTAGCCAGGATGGTCTCGATCTCCCGTGATCCGCCCATCTCGGCCTCCCAAAGTGCTGGGATTACAGGCTTGAGCCACCGTGCCCGGCCCACTTATTTTGACCTCAGGTTTTTTTGTTTGTTTGTTTTGGTTTTTGTTTTTGGTTTTGGTTTTTGTTTGTTTGTTTTTGAGACAGTCTCACTCTGTTGCACAGGCTGGAATGCAGTGGCTCAAGCTCAACTCACTGCAACCTGTGCCTCTTGGGTTCAAGTGATTCTCATGCCTCAGCCTCCCGAGTAGCTAGGACTACAAGTGCGCACCACTGCACCAGGCTAGTTTTTGTATGTTTAGTAGAGATGGACAGGGCTGGTACCAAACTTCTGGTCTTAAGTGATCCACCTGTTCTGGCCTCACAAAATGCTGGGATTATAGGCATGAGCCACTGCACCCACCTGCATCAGTTTTTTTTTTTACTATAATCTGCATTTTATTAGTAGGGCTTGAAAGGTAAGAAAATATTTACAAAGGACATAAAAGAGATGTGTTTTAAAAAATTAGTGTTTAATCATATATATTCCATTTGTTAATAATTCCCATTTACCTTTTTCTTTTTCTTTTTTTTTTTTTTTTTTTTTGAGACGGAGTCTCGCTCTGTAGCCCAGGTTGGACTGCAGTGGCCGGATCTCAGCTCACTGCAAGCTCCACCTCCTGGGCTTACGCCATTCTCCTGTCTCAGCCTCCTGAGTAGCTGGGACTACAGGCGCCCGCCACCTCACCCGGCTAGGGTTTTTTTGTATTTTGTAGTAGAGACGGGGTTTCACCGTGTTAGCCAGGATGGTCTCGATCTCCTGACCTCGTGATCCGCCCGTCTCGGCCTCCCAAAGTGCTGGGATTACAGGCTTGAGCCACCGCGCCCGGCCCCATTTACCTTTTTCTTTCCCAGAATGAATTTAGGAATTTTCTCAAGTGTGTTTTTTATGACTGAATGATTTCAAACAGAATTCCAAGCCTTAGCTTTAAGAATGCTAGCTACAGCCAGGTGCGGTGGCTCACGCCTGTAATCCTAGCACTTTGGGAGGCCGAGGTGGGTGAATCACAAGGTCAGGACATTGAGACCATCCTAACCAACATAGTGAAACCCCGTCTCTACCAAAAATACAAAAATTAGCTATGCGTGGTGGCACATGCCTGTAGTCCCAGCTACTCAGGAGGCTGAGGCAGGAGAATTGGTTGAACCCAGGAGGTGAAGGTTGCAGTTAGCTAAGAACATGCCACTGCACTCTAGCCAGGATGACAGAGCTAGACTCTGTCGTTTAAAAAAAAAAAAACAAAGAATGCTAAGTACCAAGGAAAAAAATGGGGAAAACCTCTTTCATTCTGGCTATAGACAATGAATATATTTCCACAGAAAAATGTGTTAGATAATTGATGAGTTACATAGATTCATCAAAACATCAATTCCTCTTTTTGCAGGGCAAATTTTTGACAGTGAATATCTCGGTTCTATATTCTGTTGTCTTGATTTCTGAGCTTAATACTAAATTATATGTGATGAAATGGGGTGCTTCTAGAAGTGTTCCCATATGACTGATTTTTTACATTGTTTTTAATAGAAATAATAAAGTAATACATATATTATCTGAAAGAAGTAGATATATTTGCTTTTCTTATGGAGGTATAAAGTGCAAGCACCTTAGCCAGGTGCAGCGGCTCATACCTGTAATCCGAGCACTTTGGGAGGCCAAGGGTAGTCGATCACTTGAGGTCAGGAGTTTGAGACCAGCCTGCCCAACATGGTGAGACCCCCATCTCTAGTAAAAATACAAAAATTAGCCAGGTGTGGTGGTACATGCCTGTAGTCCCAGGTACTTGGGAGGCTGAGGCAGGAGAATGGCTTGAACCCAGAAGGCAGAGGTTGCAGTGAGCCTAGATCGTGCCATTGCACTCCAGCCTGGGCAACAGCACAAGACTTCGTCTCAAAAAAATAAAAAAAATAAAGTAAGCACCGTAAAATTTCTTTCCCTTATGTAAACGCTGTGTTTAAGTAATTTTACTGGATTTTTCAAACATTTAGTTTCAAAAACCAAGGGAATAACTCTGACATGGAAATTAAAGTTTGAACCTAGTGAATCCAAGCTAAGGGTAATATTAAACCTGCAACAGGAGGTTATTAAAGACACATTTAGGTTTTTTTTGTTTGTTTGTTTGAGATGGAGTCTCGCACTGTCTCCTGGACTGGAGTGCAGTGGTGCAATCTCGGCTCACTGCGATTCTCCTGCCTTAGCCTCCTGAGTAGCCGGGATTATAGGCATCTACCACTATGCCTGGCTAATTTTTTGTATTTTTAGTAGAGATGGGTTTTCACTATGTTGGCCAGGCTGGTCTCAAACACCTGACCTCATGATCCACCCTCCTCGGCCTCCCAAAGTGCTGGGATTATAGGCATGACCCACCACACCCAGCCTAAGGCCCAGTTAGTTTTGTTTGGAAAGCATCCCCTGCAGATTTCTCAGCCTACTCACCCCAGCCATAGAAGGAGCCTTTATTCTGAGAGAAGCTACAAAGCCCTGGAAAGTTGGGGCCCCACAGGCAGATGCAGTTAAGGTTAAGATGAAAGGAAACTGGGAGGGTCTTACTGATGATGAAGTTGAAGTTGTCGTCATTGTTTTGTTTTTTTTTTTTTGAGACGGAGTCTGGCTCTGTTGCCCAGGCTGGAGTGCAGTGGCCGGATCTCAGTTCACTGCAAGCCCCGCCTCCCGGGTTGACGCCATTCTCCTGCCTCAGCCTCCCAAGTAGCTGGGAGTACAGGCGCCCGCCACCTTGCCCGGCTAATTTTTTTTGTATTTTAGTAGAGACGGGGTTTCACTGTGTTAGCCAGGATGGTCTCGATCTCCTGACCTCGTGATCCGCCCGTCTCGGCCTCCCAAAGTGCTGGGATTACAGGCTTGAGCCACCGCGCCCGGCTGAAGTTGTCATTGTTTTGAGGCACTTTCTAGACTTTGTTTTGTTTTGTTTTTTTTTTTTGAGACGGAGTCTCGCTCTGCTGCCCAGGCTGGAGTGCAGTGGCCGGATCTCAGCTCACTGCAAGCTCCACCTCCCGGGTTTACGCCATTCTCCTGCCTCAGCCTCCCGAGTAGCTGGGACTACAGGCGCCCGCCACGTCGCCCGGCTAGTTTTTTGTATTTTTTTAGTAGAGACGGGGTTTCACCGTGTTAGCCAGGATGGTCTCGATCTCCTGACCTCGTGATCCGCCCGTCTCGGCCTCCCAAAGTGCTGGGATTACAGGCTTGAGCCACCGCGCCCGGCCACTTTCTAGACTTTGTAAAATAAAAACGTTAGATTTATGTAAAAAACAAAATGAATTCCAAAAATGTATTGCAACAGGAGGAAGTACCAACTAACTGTAAGATCTTTCTGGCTTGCAAAGATATAGGCAGAAAAGGAATTTCTTTCCTAGGAAGGAGCAAACAAGATTAGAAAGGAGGTGGGAGAGGAATGGTAAATGGAAGGTGAAAAAGTCAGATTTTAGACCAGAGAATGTGTTTGGGTTTTTTTTGTTTGTTTGTTTTGTTGTTGTTTTTGTTGTTGCTTTTTGAGACAGAGTCTCCTTCTGTTCCCCAGGCTGGAGTACAGTGGTGCAATCTTGGCTCACTGCAACCTCCACCTCCTGGGTTCAAGTGATTCTCCTGCCTCAGCCTCCTGAGTAGCTGGGATTATAGGCACATACCACCACACCCAGCTAATTTTTGTGTTTTTAGTAGAGACGGGGTTTAACCATGTTGGTCAGTCTGGTCTGGAACTCCTGACTTCATGATCTGCCTGCCTCAGCATCCCAAAGTACTGGGATTACAGGCATGCACCACCATGCCCAGCCCAGAGAATGTTTTACACTGAAGTCAGTATGTTCTTAAAAGGACATAAAGTGGAGTTGTATGTTGACTCAGACTGAGAGTGGCTCAAAGGTCTGGAGCCTGAAGGAGAAAGATAAATATAAGTAAAGTTTGATTGAGAAATACTTCCTTTTAGGCTAGGTGTGGTAGCTCATGGCTGTAACCTCAGCACTTTGGGAAGAAGATGGAGGTGGATCACCTGACATCAGGAGTTTGAGACCAGCCTGGCCCAAATGGTGAAACTTTGTCTCTACTTAAAATGCAAAAATTATCCAGGCGTTGTTTCCAGCTCCTATAATCCCAGCTACTCTGGAGGTTGAGGCAGTAGAATTGCTTGGACCCAGAAAGCAGAGGTTGCAGTCAGCTGAGATTGTGCCACTGCACTCCAGCCTGGGTGACAGAGCGAGACTCTGGCTCAAAAAAAAAAAAAAAAGATCTTTAAGAAAGATTTTATTTTGATCACTGAAGACAAATTCAGCTGATATTTTTTAATGAGAAAAAGGAGAAAATGTTCAGAGTGTGTGTCTGGCTGTGTGATAGGTAAGAAAAGAAAGCACCATATGGCCAGGTGTGGTGGCTCATGCCTGTAATCCAAGCAGTTGGGGAGGTTGAGTCAGGTGAAGCACCTGAGGTCAGGAGTTCATGACCAGACTGACCAACATGGAGAAACCCTGTCTCTACTAAAATACAAAATTAGCCAAGCATGGTGGCGCATGCCTGTAATCCCAGCTACTCGGGAGGCTGAGGCAGGAGAATCACTTGAACCCAGGAGATGGAGGTTGCAGTGAGCTGAGATCACGCCATTGCACTCCAGCCTGGGCAACAAGAGTGAAACTGTCTCAAAAAAAAAAGAAAAAAGGGAAAGAAAGAAAACACCATCTAAGACACAATGGGAAGGATGTTTTGTTTTGTTTTCATAAACTGTTCCTTGAGCACACAAAAAATAGAGAATTTTAATAATTACAAATATTTTCTAGGATTATCTATGTATTTCATCTTTCCCATCTCTTTTCTTTGTTCTATGCATTTCTTCCCTTTGGCTTTTCCTGGGCTGCATCTTATACACGAAACCGGTAAATGTAACTACAGTGTTTTGCTGAGTTCTGTGAGTAGCTCTATCAAATTATTGAACTTCAGGGAGGTTATGGGAGTCCCCAGTTTTCAATCAGTAGCTCAGAAGCATAGATGGGCCCATGGGGTTTGTGACTAACATCTGCAGTGAGGACAATGTTGTGGGACTGAGCCCTGAATCAGGGTCTGTGCTGACTCTGGGTGGTGTCAAAATTCAAATGTTAGACAATGAGTTGTTGTTGGAGAATTGTGTGATGTTCAGCAAACTCTACAGATTTGGTGCCAGAAAAAAAATATCATGGAGGCCTGGCCTGGAATAAAACTCTGGGTGTTTGGGAATGGGAGGCTCTCAGAGGCTGTCACACTGCCTATTGTCCTGTGATTCCAGGTCTTCTCACAGGGTGACAGAGGACTGAAAACTTAGAGGAAAGAGCCCTGATGACACAGCCCCTTTTCTTGCAGCTGCGACTACAAGATTCCCATCCACTCACAAACACACACACTAGACGTTGTTTCCACACTCCTCCCAGGACTAGGCACCACCTTGAGGAACTTCACCACAGCATTTCTGATCCACGTGTTTCTTGCCAAAAAGCCACAAGTGTCTACAAGCCTCCTGGTGTAGCCCCACCCCCAGACACTGAATCTGCAGTAGCAACCTGTTTTTTCCACCAACTTTGGGTCTGGACTACCTGTTCATAACCTCATCTGCCTGCATTCACACAGAAATAAATCAGAGTACAGCCCTACCTGGGCCACTATCTGTAGCAAAAATCAGTGCTTTCACCTACATTGCACTCTCTTCCACCCAGAGATTTTTTTTGTTTTTAGATTTTATTTTTGTTTTGGAGTACACAGGTGGGTTTGTTATACAGTTAAAATTAGGTCATGAAGGTTTGATGTGTAGATTATTTTGTCCCTGAGGTACTACCCATAGCACCAAACAGGTATGTTTTCTGATCCTTAGTCCTTCCACCCCCCCACTCCCAACTACACCTCAGTGTCTGTTGTTGTCCTCTTTGTGTTCATGTGTTCTTGTTATTTAGCTCTTACTTATAAATAATAACATGCATTTGGTTTTCTGTTTCTGCATTAGATTTTGTTTGTTTATTGTTCATTTTGTTTTGTTTTTGTGAAGGAGTTTTGCCCTTGTTGCCCAAGCTGCACAATCTCGGCTCACCTCAACCTTCGTTTCCTGGGTTCAAGCAATTCTCCTGCCTCAGCATCCCAAGTAGCTGGGATTACAGGCAGGCGCCACCATATCTGGCTACTTTTGTAGGGACGGGGTTTCTCCATGTTGGTCAGGCTGGTCTCAAACTCCCAACCTCAAGTGATCTGCCTGCCTTAGCCTCCCAAAGTGCTGAGATTACAGATGTGAGCCACTACACCTGGCCTCTGCATTAATTTTCTAAGCATAATGGTCTCCAGCTTCATCAAGGTTTTTATGAAGGACACGATTGTTTTTTATAATGGCCACAGAGTGTTCCATGATATTTATGTATCATATTTTGTTTTTACTAAATCTTTTTTTTTTTTTTTTTTTTTTTAGAGGGGGTTTCGCTTTTTTCCCCCGGCGGGGGGGACGGGGCCGGTTTCCGGTCACCTGCAACTCCCGCCCCCCGGTTTACCCCATTCTCCTCGCCCCNCAAATATGGGGTCACAGAAAAGCATTCTCAGACCAAAACACAATTAAACCAGTACTAATAAGAAAATCAGAAAGTAAAGAGACGTTCCTGTAACTTCAGAAGACGCTTCTACCTTCAGAAAATAAAAAGAATATTAAAATTCTGTCTTAAACTCTTCTTGGGTTTAGGAAATAAAACAAATTGTACTATATCTCGAATCAATCATAATGAAGACAACGACAACAAGGAACTAAAGCAGTGTACGGAGAAAACTTTATCTTTATACTAATAAAGAAGAAGGAAGAAAAACAAATTGTCTAACTCCGAACTCAGAAAAAGAACAACAAAATTAACTAAAGTAGAAAGAAAAGCGGCCGGGCGCGGTGGCTCAAGCCTGTAATCCCAGCACTTTGGGAGGCCGAGACGGGCGGATCACGAGGTCAGGAGATCGAGACCATCCTGGCTAACCTGGTGAAACCCCGTCTCTACTAAAAAATACAAAAAACTAGCCGGGCGAGGTGGCGGGCGCCTGTAGTCCCAGCTACTCAGGAGGCTGAGGGAGGAGAATGGCGTGAACCCGGGAGGCGGAGCTTGAAGTGAGCTGAGATCTGGCCACTGCACTCCAGCCTGGGCGACAGAGCGAGACTCCGTCTCAAAAAAAAAAATAAAAATAAAATATTAAGGACATTAAAATGTAAGATGCATGGTGAAAATGTCAGTGGAGAGGCTCTTTGTAGTTAACTTATATTAAGTAATGTATAAGGTGGGAGTTCATGTTCTCATTTGTATAATCCTAGCCTATTACTTAATGTTGATGCTTTACTTTGTCTTTTCGATGGCCTAGCCTACATTAACATGTATGCAGAACATTTTAAAACTTTTTTTCAAAAATCATAATAACTACTTTATTAATAAACAAATAAAGATAAAAATAAGGTGGGGTTCAGAGTAATACTTTTCTACATTATGGTGAGAAAAATGATTATAGCTAAAAGTATTAAAATAAATAAGTATATTATTTTACTAATTGTACTTTCATGTAATATCAATTCTCCTACTTCAGCCTCCCAAGTGGCTGGGACCACAGGCATGAGCCACCATGCTCGGCTAATGTTTATATTTTTAATAGAGTCGGGGTTTCACCATGTTGGCCAGAATGCTCTTGTTCTCTTTTTTTTTTTTTTTTTTTGAGACGGAGTCTCGCTCTGCCACCCAGGCTGGAGTGCAGTGGCGCGATCTCAGCTCACTGCAAGCTCCGCCTCCTGGGTTCACGCCATTCTCCTGCCTCAGGCTCCCGAGTAGCTGGGACTACAGGCGCCCGCCACCTCGCCCGGCTAGTTTTTTTTGTATTTTTTAGTAGAGACGGGGTTTCACCGTGTTAGCCAGGATGGTCTCGATCTCCTGACCTCGTGATCCGCCCGTCTCGGCCTCCCAAAGTGCTGGGATTACAGGCTTGAGCCACCACGCCCGGCCGCTCTTGTTCTCTTGACCGCGTGATCCACCTGCCTCGGCCTCCCAAAGTGCTGGGATTACAGGCGTGAGCCACCACACCTGGCCAAACATATAGACTTTTAGTTTTAATTTACATAGAGTTAAATATACACATATTACTCTGACGATAAACCTTAGGTGTAAGAAAATTATGAAGTGAGTGTGTATGCGTGAGTATGAGCTTGCATATATTTTCAGAAGAGCAATTATTGGGACAAATTATTTTAATAAAGTGACTAATAGAAAACTTAAACACTTTGAAAATGCTGAAAGCAAGTCTATACTTTCTGCTTTCTATTGAATTTATAAATGTAAAATATTATGGCTTATAGTTCAGATTCTCCCCAGAATCTGCCTATTAAAGCACAGACAACTTTTGTCTCCAGAAATAACACTCTTGAGTACAATAAAAGCCCTCTTCAAACAGAAAACAAATAATAATTTTTAATACTTATTTTAATGATTTGTTTTGTTTTTTTTTTTTTGAGACTGAATCTCACTCTGTCGCCCAGGCTGGAGTGCAGTGGCGCGATCTTGATTCACTGCAACCTCCGCCTCCCGGGTTCACGCCATTCTTCTGCCTCAGCCTCCTGATTAGCTGGGACTGTAGGTGCCCGCCACCACGCGCGGCTAATTTTTTGTATTTTTAGTAGAGACGGGGTTTCACCGTGTTAGCCAGGATAGTCTCGATTTTCCGACCTCGTGATCCACCCTTCTCGGCCTCCCAAAGTGCAGGGATTACAGGCCTGAGCCACCGCGCCCGGCCATTTTAATGAAAATTTAACCAAAATTGAATAATTGGATATATTTTTATTGTTCTATGTGTATGTGAATCTATAATATGGTACATAAAGGAAAAATAATTTAAGCCAGAAAAAAATATGTTAATATTTGTAATGAATAAAACTGGAAAGTAGATAATTATTATTTGCAGATGATATCTTTATGTAGATAACAAAAGCAGCAGAAAGCCTTTTTTAAAAGTTTATTCAGAGGGGTAGGCAACATTCTAAGATAATATCCTGGATTCCCAGTCTGTTGCACACCTTGCCGTGTAATACTTTCCTCGAGTGTAAAAAAAAAAAATGTGTAACTGTGGTGGTAAATCACGAATTAGGTTATTCATATGTTGACTTTGTGTTTATCAAATGGAGATTATCCTGACTGTGCTAAACTTAATCAGAGGTGCTTTTAAGAGAGACACATCACAGAAAAACACCCCCACTGGCCTGAAAGTAAGTGACTTCTAGGTGGGCCATGTTGTAAGCTGCTTATGGTGGCCACATGGCAGGAAATACATTTGTATATTGTCATCATTCCTGCCTCAGGCATGTTGCTTCCAGTAGGAAGATAGCTTCTTTTTGAATAACATGACAAAAGTAACAATTAGAGAAAACATTTAAAATGAGTTAAAATTAATCAAAACCACATCTTTTCAATGGCTTGGCATAATTGCCATGCCAGATGACTAACAAGAAACAAAGAAAAGATTTTGGCCTTGCTCAATGATTGTTTTTGACTTACTGAAATCTAAAATCCTGGCTAAAGTATTGAAAGGGAGTATTTTATAGGTGGCTTCATAGAATTTCCAAGGCAATGAAGGAAGAATTTTGATAGGCGGGAAAATGCTCACTGTATACACATATTGCTCTTCTGATTTGCTTTAACACTGAAAAATTGAAGATTGTAAATGTAGTATTGTAAATCTAGTCTCAGTTTAGAGTAAATTAACAAATATTTGTTTTTAAAAAAGCAAATGTATAAAATTAATGGGTAACAGATGCCATTAGCTGCTAAAAATTAGTATGACTAAATTCAGTAAGTATCTAGCCATGCAAATAACAGCCCAATTAAATGGAGACCCTAATAGGTGCATGTGGAAAGCATTGCTGTGCAGTGTGGTGCACCTGCACTCAGCATTTTCTTCTGCCTCTGCGTAGAGATACCAATTTCCCCTGAGTGACTCAGGGTGCATACTGGGCACTGAGAATGCTGTGCTCAAAGTGATTACTGAAAACATGAGGCCGGGCGCGGTGGCTCAAGCCTGTAATCCCAGCACTTTGGGAGGCCGAGACGGGTGGATCATGAGGTCAGGAGATCGAGACCATCCTGGCTAACACGGTGAAACCCCGTCTCTACTAAAAAAATACAAAAACAACTAGCCGGGCGAGGTGGCGGGCGCCTGTAGTCCCAGCTACTCGGGAGCCTGAGGCAGGAGAATGGCGGGAACCCGGGAGGCGGAGCTTGCAGTGAGCTGAGATCCCACCACTGCACTCCAGCCTGGGAGACAGAGCGAGACTCCGTCTCAAAAAAAAATAAATAAATAAAAATAAATATAAAAAAAAGAAAACATGGTTAATACACATCTTCTATAATAAAATGTTATAAATCTTGTTCTGCCTCAGAAAAGCTTTTAGTAAAAGATTATAAGGCCGGGCGCGGTGGCTCAAGCCTGTAATCCCAGCACTTTGGGAGGCCGAGACGGGCGGATCACGAGGTCAGGAGATCGAGACCATCCTGGCGAACATGGTGAAACCCCGTCTCTACTAAAAAATACAAAAAACTAGCCGGGCGAGTGGCGGGCGCCTGTAGTCCCAGCTACTTGGGAGGCTGAGGCAGGAGAATGGCGTAAACCCGGGAGGCGGAGCTTGCAGTGAGCTGAGATCCGGCCACTGCACTCCAGCCTGGGTGACAGAGCGAGACTCCGTCTCAAAAAAAAAAAAAAAGATTATAGTACTCAATTTGGGTTCATGGAAAATTTCAATATTCCAGATAATTCAGACACTTAAATGTCTGAAATCCCGTAAATCCCGTAAAACATATTTGAATAAGATAAAGTCTTCTTAGTTAATAATTTTATATTACCAGTAAATTTTAGAAACCAGTACTTTAAGGCAATTAACAGTGTTTGACATGTGAGTAGCACCTAAACAAGTGCTCTTCATGATCACTGTTAAAGCAGCAGTAACACCACTTGCTTTTCTGGGACCTGCTGTCCTGTTTTCCACTGATAGAAAATGGAGAAGGTATTGAAATGGCCAAAGGAGGGTGATATAAATTGAATTTTTATATGAAACAAAATTTTAAATAAAAAATAGCATTTGATGTTGTACAACTATAGGTGAGACTATTAGAGTGAGGTCATATTTTTACTTATATTGACTAAACCATTCACAATATTCTTATTTTGAATAATATTCCTTTTTTGCTCTATACTAGCTAGCTTTTGATCAAATATTATCAGAGCTCAATAGAAATCAATAAAATGAATCTTTATTTTACCACAAGCATTGTTGATGCCTATGCTTGTTTTTCTTAAAATCCATTAGCTTGTTATGAAAGATTTAGACTTTTTTTTCAGTGTGTTGTTTATTGCTTAGAAGTGGCTGTCCTGCCAGAAAACTGCTATTCTCAGCTGTAACCACATTGACTAATACTGAGTGGAAGTGGATAAAAGGCAAATGTGTCTTCTTTGTATCTTTTTTATCCATTGGCTGAAGAACAGAAGGATGCAGAAGATGAAAGAAAATATAATCCCTGAAATATCATAAAGAAGCTCTCTTAACCAGACCAAAAAACCCCATCGGGGATGTGTTTTGTTGTTGTTGTTGTTTTTTCATTATCGTGCTCTCTACTTCCATGAGTTTTAACTTTTTTTTTTTTTTTTTTTTCTGGAGACAGAGTTTTCCTCTATTGTTCAGGCTGGAAGGCAGTGGCGCAATCTCGGCTCACTGCAACTTCCACCCCCCGGGTTCAAGTGATTCTCCTGCCTCCGCCTTCTGAGTACCTGGGATTACAGGCACGTGCCACCACACCTGGCTAATTTTTGTATTTTCAGTAGAGATGGGGATTAACCATGTTGGTCTCGAACTCCTCACCTTTTGAGTTGCCTGCCTCAGCCTCCCAAAGTGCTGACATTACAGGTGTGAGCCATTGCGCCCGGCAAGTTTAAATTTTTTTTAACACTTTACATGGAAATAGGATTATCTGAGTCGGGCGTGGTGACTCATGCCTGTAATCCCACCACTTTGAGAGGCCGAGGTGGGTGAATCACTTGAGGTCAGGAGTTTGAGAACAGCCTGGCCAACATGGCAAAACCCCATCTCTACTAAAAATATAAAAATTATCCAGGCATGGTGGCGGGCGCCTGTAATCCCAGGTACTGGGGATGATAAGGCGGGAGAATTGCTTGAATTTAGGAGGCAGAGGTTGCAGTGAGCTGAGATGATGTCACTGCACCATTGCCTTGGTAACAAGAGCTAACCTACCTCTCAAAAAAAAAAAAAAGGATTTTTTGTTTTGTATGTTTTTCTGTGCTGGCTTATTTTGCTTAGCATACTTTTTGGGTTTATGAATGTTGTTGCAAATAACAAGACTTTCTTATTTTTAAGGGCTGTATAGCATTGCATTGTGTACATACACCACATTTTCCTTCTCCACCTATTGATGAAACCTTAGGTTAATTCCATATTGTAGTTATTGTGAGTAATCCACTTCCTTCCTTCTCTTTTTTTGTTTTTGCTTTGTTTTCTTTTGTTTGAGATGGAGTTTCGTTCTGTCACCCAAGCTGAAGTGCAGTGGCACTGCTCACTGCAGTGAGCTGAGATTGTCCACCTTGGGTGACAGAGTGAGACTCCATCTCAAAAAATAAATTAAGGCCGGGCACGGTGGCTCACCCCTGTTGTCCCAGCACTTTGGGAGGCCGAGGTGGTTGGATCACCTGAGGTCGGGAGTTTGAGACCAGCCTGACCAACATGAAGACACCTCGTCTCTACTAAAAATACAAAAAAATTTATCCAGGCATGGTGGCTCCTGCCTGTAATCCCAGTTACTAGGGAGGCTGAGGCCAGAGAAATGCTTGAACCTGGGAGGCAGAGGTTTTGGTGAGCTGAGATTGCTCCATTGTACTCCAGCTTGGGCAATAAGAGCAAAGCTATGTCTCAAAAAAAGAATAAATAAATAAATAACAAAAATAAATAAATAAATAAATAAAATTATATAAAGAAAAAAATAGAATGCCTGAGTGGTTTTTTAAAAAGCATACACTATGCTGCCTACAAGAGATTCATTTTAGCATTGAGTCAAATAGGCTGAATGTAACACAATGAAAAAAATGTATATTCCATGAAAATAGTAAACTCAATTGAGTAAGGTGGCCATAATTATATTATACATAATATGCTTTAAGTCAAGTAATACTGTGAGATCAAGACTAATATTATATTATGGTAAAGTGAGTTCATTTAGCAGGAATCTATAATTATAATATTTATCTATCTGCATGTATATGCATATATAACACCAGGACTTCAAAATATATAAAGCAATTCTTGACAAAGTAAAGCAAGACATACATAGCAACATAATAATTGTAGACATCAAAGCCCCATTTGCAATAATAAATGGAAAGTTTAGATAAAAATAAGAAACAGAAAACTTAGACAACATTATAGACTATGAATTATTTTGCATACAGTGAAACACTTGAGAGTGCATGATTTATAAAGAAAAAAGGTTTACTTGGCTCACAGCTTGGCAGACGGTATAAGAAGTGTGCGGCAGCATCTGCTTCTGGTGAGGATTTCAGGAAGCTTAAAATCATGCTGAAAGGTAAAGAGTAACTGGACATATTATATGGTAAGAGACAGAGCAAGTTTGAGGTGAAGGACTCAGGTTCTTTTCCTGAACCAGCTCTCCTTTGAATTAATAGAGTGTAAAGTTTTTGGTTACCAAGAGGACATACCAAGCCATTCATGAGAAATTTGCCCTCATTTGAAAACTGCTCTCTTTTGAATTAATAGAGTGTAAACTTTTTGGTTACCAAGAGGATGCACCAAGTCATTCATGAGAAATTTGCCTCCATGACCCAAACATGTTCAACTAGGTCCCAGAACCAACATTGAGGATTTATACTGCAGCATGAGGTTTGGACAACATGGACATCCAAACTGTATTTTAGACCAATTCAGCTTCACAGACACATACAAAACACTCCAATCAAAAACAAGAAAATACACAATGTTTTTATTAGCATCTGGTATATTCTGTCAGGACACATAGCAAGATTTATTAAATTTAAAAATACTGACTGGGTGGAGTGGCTCTTGCCTATAATCCTAACACTTTGAGAGACTGAGGTAAGAGGATCCATTGGGGCCAAAAGTTTGAAACCAGCCTGGGAAATATAGTGAGATCCTAACACTACAAACAAGCAAACAATTAGTCAGACATGGTAGTGCATGTCTGTAGTCCTAGCTACTCAGAAAACCGACATGAAAGGATCACTTGAGCCCAGGAGGCGGAGGCTACAGTGAGCCAAAATTATCCCACTGCACTCCCGCCTTGGTGATGTTAAGATCTTGTCTTAAAACAATAACAAATCAATTTAAAAGACTAAAATTATAAACTGTGTATTTTCTAACAAAAACTAAATGAAAGTAGGAATTAAAACCAAAAGTCAAACCGGCAAATTTAAAAATATGAGAATATAAAACACTCTTTAACATATTTTTCCTCGGGGTGAAAATATTTATTAAAGATGTCAATACAACCTACTGTCAAAAATTGATACAAAGTTGTTTGTCAGAAATTTTTATATATTTACAGAAACAGCATTGATTATTGATTAGATATATATTGTTATGGTTTAGGGTATGGGATAGTGTCCAATGTGGTATTATTAGTTTAATTTATAACTACTTGTAAAAATAGTGAACAAGTTCCAGAGATGAATACATAGTTCAAAGCGGGGACAAATACATAACTGCGCTTTCATTTTAACATCTCTCTGAGTTTGAGAAACAAAAGGATTTGCATTTTTTAGACAAAAGTTTTTCATTTCCCAAATCTCAAGACCTAAATTCAAAATTTGAGCTGCAGATTTAGGGCCTGAATGGTTGGAGTAGCAGCAGGTGTTACCTGCACATTTGTGAGCACTTTAAAGGAGGAAGGGGAAAGTGGAGCTTCACATGTCTCTGTGTCTACTGAATGCACATATGTTATTCTAATTGAGTTTCTGGGCTACATAGTTTCTGTATCAGTTTCAGGTCTGAAGATACAAGAGTCATTGAAAGAGGTAAAATGATTGATTGCTGCCCTCTGAAGTTTGTATAAATCTGATCTAGCCTCTGTAGAAGTGACTGTAGAGGACTATAGATAGCAAATAGACAGAGACAAAATTCTGCCTGCATATTTAGGGGACAACATGCACTTGACTGCACAAGTGTAGGTTGACTGGAAGCCTGAGAGGGAAAGTCCCCTCTACAGTAAATTTTGGCTGGCATATTATGTGTTTATATCATGTCTGGTAATTCTAGACTGTGTTTGGAAACAATAATTAAAAGAAAAATTTTCTCCAGCCCCAGAGAAACTCCACAATAACAGAAAGAAAATGGTTTTATTATACAATTGAACTTGAATGTGACATGCATCATAGTCAATCTGTTTAAGAGACCACAAATACAGAAAGATGGTCACCATAATTAGTCCAAAAGTAGAAGAATTTTCAGCACCATGTCATACATAGTTCATCCCAAATTCACCTGGAGATTGATGAGGCCATCTGTGTATGCTAATTGCTTATATTCAATGACAAATAAACTTTTCACAATGTCATAATAGGAGTTGGTTTAGCAGCTTGAAGCCAGGTGCCTGCTGAGGGTAGGCTCTCACTCTGCTACAAAAATGGTTGAATAGGGTTCTATATTTTCAGCTATTTACATTTTAGAGCAGTGGCTCTGTACTCCCTGGCACTGGGCTACAGCACTCCTGCTTGCTTTCTGCTAGTTGCTAGTGTCCTCTCTTGACCTCTACCATCTGCCACTGATGCACCACCCACAGCATAGCTCACAGTTTACGTGAACCCCATTTGCCACAGCAGCACTCTAGTGTCACATCAGAGTGAAGCCTGAGTTGCAGGAGCAGAGCCTGCAGGCCTCCTTGGTAGAATTACACCTTCACAACGATGGGAATGTGAGCAGTGTTTCGGCCACAGTTTCTACGTATAGTAGTGACATGGAAAAATACTGCTGAATTTCCAGCATGAGTCCTGATAGAGATAGCTCCAAAAGTTCTCACTGTGGTAGCCCACCTCATTCAGACATGATGGGATACTAATAGAGCTTCTGAAACAGACACCCAAAGCATTGGAGAGAAAAACGGATATTTATCTGAGCCAGATTATGCTGAGAGAAAACAGTTCAAAACATCTTAAGAAAAAGGTCAGATTAGACATAAAATAGATCAAGTCAGTCAAAAAATATTCCCTAAAAGCACTTTCTCTCTAGACACCCAAGGTGTACAGCTACTCTAAGCATGAGAAACATGAGCATTATGAAAAAAGGGGGCAGATTATCAGAGTAATTTTATAAAGTTTCCATCTCTGCTGCTCTCTCATCTCCTAGCCATTGAATGGAGTTCTATATTGAAATACATCTGACAACTTCCAACAACTCTTTTTGAAGAAATAGACTCTGACTGTGTTCATATAGTGGAATATATTAGAACTTGTAACATAGTTAATTGAATAGCTATTATGGTTTTTGGGTGGCCACATCACCTGTCTTTATTTTTCTTGTAACGCAGTATACCAATTTGGTGAAATAAAAGATACTAAAATTGTGTTTACTCATAATTATCCCTATTCAATAAATAAACATGTCACACTAATATCTACTCTAACAATTTGGTAGTAAATTTTCTTTGGATATTAGATATAAGTATCTAAGTATGCATAATTTTAATGAACTAGTCATAATGTATGTAGCATTTTCAAAAATTGCAAATATAGCCAGGTGCAGTGTTTCATGCCTGTAATCCCAGCAGTCTGCAAGGCTGAAGTGTGCAGATCACAAGGTCAGGGGTTTGAGACCAGCCTAGCCCATATGGTGAAACCCCATCTCTACTGAAAATACAAAAAAAAAATTTAGGCAGGCATGATGGAACATGCCTGTCATCCTAGCTACCTAGGAGGCTGAGGCAGAAGAATCACTTGAACCGAGGAGGCAGAGGTTGCAGTGAGATGAGATGGCACCCCTGTGCTCCAGCCTGGGCGAAAGAGTGAGATTCCATCTCAAAAAAAAAAAAAAAAGGCAACTATACTTTACTTAAAACATTTTATATTTCAGGCCGGGCGCGGTGGCTCAAGCCTGTAATCCCAGCACTTTGGGAGGCCGAGACGGGTGGATCACGAGGTCAGGAGATCGAGACCATCCTGGCTAACACGGTGAAACCCCGTCTCTACTGAGAAATACAAAAAACTAGCCGGGCGAGGTGGCGGGCGCCTGTAGTCCCAGCTACTCAGGAGGCTGAGGCCGGAGAATGGCGTGAACCCGGGAGGCGGAGCTTGCAGTGAGCTGAGATC
>NC_037687.1:19586143-19592316 GCF_003255815.1 Theropithecus gelada | reverse complement strand
TCCAGCCTGGGCGACACAGCGAGACTCCGTCTCAAAAAAAAAAAAAAAAAAAAAAGAAAAGGTCAAAAGTAATGCCCAACTAATAAAAAAGAATCTAGTATCTCTGATGCAGAAACAGTTGATCACATGCTTTCACATGTGAATACAATGGGAATAAATAACAGCATAAAGTAATTTGAAAGCTGTATTACATCATTATTAACTTTTCAAAACAATTTTTTTCAAGGAAATAAGTATACTTTCAATGTAATTACAATGCATCAAAAAAATCTCCTTTTAAAGTTATATACAAATAACTTATCTTACAGCTTTAGTTGTGGATTAGTTTTTATATTCAACACTCTGATTTAGTGTAATGTCTGAAGTGTCAGTGCTTTAGTTATTCCACTGTAAATTGTCTGATACTTACATAGAATCAATTATGAATTAAATATTTTTTCATATTTACCACATCTGCAAAAATACATTTTAGAATAAACTCTCTGGTGTTTCCTAAGCTGTAGTTTTTGGAAAATAAGTGTTTTTAAATTCATTACACTTGCATGACTCTTCTCTAATATATATTCCAATGTTGAACAAAGCTTAAGCAACTGCTTCAAGGTTTTTCTCTAGTACAAAATGTGCAATAAGATCTGTGATACAAAAGGCCGGGCGCGGTGGCTCAAGCCTGTAATCCCAGCACTTTGGGAGGCCGAGACGGGCGGATCACGAGGTCAGGAGATCGAGACCATCCTGGCTAACACGGTGAAACCCCGTCTCTATTAAGAAATACAAAAAAAAACTAGCCGGGCGAGGTGGCGGGCGCCTGTAGTTCCAGCTACTCGGGAGGCTGAGGCCGGAGAATGGCGTAAACCCGGGAGGCGGAGCTTGCAGTGAGCTGAGATCCGGCCACTGCACTCCAGCCTGGGTGACAGAGCGAAACTCCGTCTCAAAAAAAAAAAAAAAAAAAAAAAGATCTGTGATACAAGTAAACGTACTACAACCCCCTTTATATTCTTAATGGCTGTCTTCAGAATAAATATTCTTCACAAGGCTTATATTTTCTGAAAGATTTTTGACAGTAATTGCACTTTTAATGTTATTATTAACTCTGAACCTTCTGTTGAGTAAGATGTGAGTAGGCATTAATGGCTTTTCCATATTCTTTATATTTGTACAATTTTTCTCAAGGATAATAGCTTTCCTGTGAAATAAAGTGTAAGCACTGATTAAAAGTTTTGCCATATTCTTCACACTTGTGGGAGTTTTGCCAGTATGAATTATCTTACCTACAATAAGTGTGACAACCATATAAAGGCTTTGTCACATTCTATACATTTCTAGGGTCTATTACACTAGTATAATTTTTTTTTTTTTTTCCTGTATAGAAAATTTGGCCAGGCGCGGTGGCTCATGCCCGTAATCCCCGTCTTGAAAAAATAAAAAAGGGGGCCGGGCGCGGTGGCTCAAGCCTGTAATCCCAGCACTTTGGGAGGCCGAGGCGGGTGGATCACGAGGTCAGGAGATCGAGACTATCCTGGCTAACATGGTGAAACCCCGTCTCTACTAAAAATACAAAAAACTAGCCGGGCGTGGTGGCGGGCGCCTGTAGTCTCAGCTGCTTGGGAGGCTGAGGCAGGAGAATGGCGTGAACCTGGGAGGCGGAGCTTGCAGTGAGCCGAGATCACGCCACTGCATTCCAGCCTGGGAGCACAGCGAGACTCCGTCTCAAAAAAAAAAAAAAAAGAAAAAAAAAAAAAGAAAAAATAAAAAAGGAAAGGTTGGAGGCGTTGGTAAAAGGACTGTCGCATCTTTCAGGTTTGTAGAGTTCCTCTTCAGCATGAATTATCGCCATGCCTCTTACGAATTGAAAACTCGTGGCCAGGCATGGTGGCTCACACCTGTAATCCAAGCATTTTATGAGGCCAAGGTGGGTGGATCGCCTGAGGTCAGGAGTTCTAGACCAGCCTGGCAAACATGGTGAAACCCTGTCTCTACTAAAAATACAAAAACTAGCCAGGCATGGTGGTGGGCCTCTGTAATCCCAGCTAATCAGGAGACTGAGGCAGGATAATGGCTTGAACCCAGGAGGCAGAGGTTGCAGTGAGCTGAGATCATGCCATTGCACTCCAGTCTGGGTGACAAGAGTAAAATTCATCTCAAAAAAAAAAAAGAATTGAGAACTTGTTATAGGCTTTGCCACATTCTTCACACTTGTAGGGTTTCTGTTTGGTATGAATTATGTGTAATAAGGGTTGAGAACTTCCTTAAAAAGCTTTGTCACATTCTTAATATTTGTAGGGTTTATGTTCCATATAAATTATCATATTTAGTAAGAGTCGAAGGCTGGTTAAAGGCTTTCCCACATTCAACACATTCATATGGTTTCTCTCCAGTATGAATTATGCTTTTTAAGGGTTGAGGAACATTGAAAAGATTTGCCCACGTTCTTCACTATGCAGGGTTTCTGTCTAATATGAATTCTCTTGTGTTTATTCAGGGCTGAGGACCAGTTAAAAGCTTTGCCACATTCTTCACATTTGTAAGGCTTCTTTTCAGTGTGAATTATCTTATGTTCAGTTAGAGTTGAGAATGCAGTAAAGGCTTTGCCACATTCTTCACACTTGTAGGGTTTCTCTCCAGTATGAACTCTCTTATGTTTAGTAAGGTTTGAGGAACGGTTAAAAGCTCTGCCACATTCCTCACATTTGTAGGATTTCTCTCCAGTATGAATTAGCTCATGTTTAATAAGGGTTGAGGATGAAATAAAGGCTTTGCCACATTGATCACACTTGTATGCTTTCTCTCCAGTATGTGTGGGGAAAAAGAGAGATCAGACTGTTACTGTATCTGTGTAGAAAGAAGTAGACATGAGAGACTCAGTTTTGTTCTGTACTAAGAAAAATTCTTCTGCCTTGAGATGCTGTTAATCTGTAACCCTACCCCCAACCCTGTGCTTGCAGAGACCTGTGCTGTGTTGACTCAGGGTTTAATGGATTTAGGGCTATGCAGGATGTGCTTTGTTAAACAAGTGCCTGAAGGCATTGTTTGTTAAACGTTATCACCATTCTCTAATCTCAAGTACCCAGGGACACAAATACTGCGGAAGGCCACAGGGACCTCTGCCTAGGAAATCCAGGTATTGTCCAAGGTTTCTCCCCATGTGATAGTCTGAAATATGGCCTCTTGGGAAGTTTCCCTGATCATCCCCCAGCCCGACACCCATAAAGGGTCTGTGCTGAGGAGAATTAGTAAAAGAGGAAGGCCTCTTGGCAGTTGAGCTAGAGGAAGGCATCTGTCTCCTGCTCCTCCCTGGGCAATGGAATGTCTCGGTATAAAACCTGATCGTATGTTCTATTTACTGAGATAGGAGAAAACCGCCTTAGGGCTGGAGGTGAGACGTGCTAGCGGCAATGCTGGTCTTTAATGCACGGAAATGTTTGTGGAGATGTTTGCATACACGCACATCAAAGCACAGCACCTTTCCTTAAACTTATTTATGACACAGAGATCTTTGTTCACATGTTTTCCTGCTGACCTTCTCCCCACTATTACCCTATTGTCCTGCCACATCCTCCTCTCCCAGACGGTAAAGATAATGATCAATAAATACTGAGGGAACTCAGAGACCAGTGCCGGCGCACCATATGCTGGGCGCACCATATGCTGAGCGTCGGTCCCCTGGGCCCACTTTTCTTTCTCTATACTTGTCTCTGTGTCCCTTTCTTTTCTCAAGTCTCTCCTTCCACCTGAGAAATGCCCACAGGTATGGAGGGGCTGGCCACCCCTTCAAGTATGAATTTTCTAATGTGAAAAAAGGGTTGCAGCTGGTTAAAAGCTTTGTCACATTCTCTACATCTGTAGGGTTTCTCTTCAGTATGAATTGTCTTATGTGTGTTAAACTTACAGGACTGCTTATAGGCTTTGCCACATTCTTCACATTTGTAGGGTTTCTCTCCAGTATGAATTGTCTTATGTGTAGTAGGGGTTGAGGACTGGTTGAAAGCTTTGCCATGTTCATACACATTTAAAAGGTTTTTTTTTTCTCCCAGTATATCTTATCTTATGTCTGTTTGTATTTGAAAATTTGTGAAAGATTTTCACATATTCATCACATTGAAATATTTTGCTCTGGGTAGTTGTTAAACGTTGGTTAAGTCCATTATAACCTATTTTGTGTACCTTACACTCATCCACACTTTCACAGCCTTTTTTTACTGTAAATTGTCACACCTACATTTTTCATATCTTCTCAGTATCACTTTTTGGAAAGAATCTTTTATATTCTGCTCTGGCCAAAGTCTTCAGCAAAATGAGAACACATAACTGAAAGAAACAATAAAAACACATTACTTCGGTTACTAGACTCAGATATATATACTTTACAAATCTAACCAATAAAGCTATACAAACTACATAAGATGACATAGCAAAATACCACAAGCTGTAATTTGTTTCTGAACATATAAATGTAATAAAAACATACTGACCAAAATACATTTGTAAAATGTAAAATGTATAATGAGTATAATGCAAAGAGCCACATAGAAGAAAAAGAAAACTCTGTTACTTATACACAACACAGCTTTTCCTTCTCTCCAGTATAACATTGTGCCTTTAAAAGTAAATTGCCAGTGGGGCACGATGGCTCACGCCTGTAATGCCAGCACTTTGGGAGGCCAAGGCAGGTGAATCACGAGGTCAAGTGTTCAAGACCACCCTGGCCAAGATGGTGAAACCCCTTCTCTACTAAAAACAAAAAATTAGCCAGGCATGGTAACCGGTACCTGTAATCCAGCTACTTGGGAGGCTGAGGCAGGAGAATTACTTAAACTGTGCAGGTAGAGTTGTTGTTAGCCAGGATCATGCCACTGTACTCTAGCCTATGTAACAGAGTGAGACTCTGTCTCTCTCACACACACACAAATGTAAGTTGCCAACTCCTGGTTTCTTTTTTAAAAAGCAAGAAAAATATTGGTACATACATCTTTATTTCTGGCTTCTGGGGCTTTTTTAGACACTGGTTAATGGCTCCCATGACATAAAATGCTGAAAGAAATGGTGATATATATTGGAATGACAGTTTGAGTCTGCTGAGTCTAAAGGTTAATATTAAGAAAGCAGAGAGGCCGGGCGCGGTGGCTCAAGCCTGTAATCCCAGCACTTTGGGAGGCCGAGACGGGCGGATCACGAGGTCAGGAGATCGAGACCATCCTGGCTAACACAGTGAAACCCCGTCTCTACTAAAAATACAAAAACTTAGCCGGGCGAGGTGGCAGGCGCCTGTAGTCCCAGCTACTCGGGAGGCTGAGGCAGGAGAATGGCGTGAACCCGGGAGGCGGAGCTTGCAGTGAGCTGAGATCCGGCCACTGCACTCCAGCCTAGGTGACAGAGCCAGACTCCGTCTCAAAAAAAAAAAAAAAAAAAAGAAAGCAGAGAAACTGCAGTACGCTAAACAGGAGACAGATGTAGCAAGTGATTACTGATTATTAAGAAGAAATATGAATAAACCAATTTAACTAAACAATAAACACAAAATTTTAGATAAGACACATCCTAAAAACAGGTTTGAGAAATTCCCAGAATCTCTAGCCAAGACAATTGATTTCATACTATGCCAGGATAAAGCTATATTATAAAGATTTTAACAGTTAGCTTTTTGTTAATGTCAAATCTCAATCAAAGATTACAATGTATACAAAATATTAGGCAACATGGCCCATCAAAAAAATTATAAAATAAGTTGAATAATATTCAGGAAGTGAGATCGGAACACGGACAACTACTGAAGATCAGAAAAATGAGGATGACAACAAAAAATGTTAAAATAGCAGAAAACAAAAATTGTGGATGTAAAAAGTAACTGAAAAATTTCTTAAAAGTAAGAAAAAATGAGGTAAACACGAAGAAGCTGAACAAAGTAGGCTACACCTAAACATATTTATAACAAACATACATATAAACAAAATTTTAAAAATCACAGATAAGAACAGAATATTGGGAGCTGCAAGATAAAAATGATGGTTATTTATAAGCATAGTCTCATGAGATAACCAGTGAATTTATCAAAAAAATTTTTTTTTTTTTTTTTTTTTTTTTTTTTTGAGGGGGTCTTCCTTTTTTCCCCCCCGGGGGGGGGGGGGGGGGGCTCCCCCTCCTCCCAGCTCCGCCTCCCGGGTTTACGCCATTCTCCT
>NC_037687.1:19577833-19586078 GCF_003255815.1 Theropithecus gelada | reverse complement strand
TTTTTTTTTTTTTTGAGACGGAGTCTCGCTCTGTCGCCCAGGCTGGAGTGCAGTGGCCGGATCTCAGCTCACTGCAAGCTCCGCCTCCCGGGTTTACGCCATTCTCCTGCCTCAGCCTCCTGAGTAGCTGGGACTACAGGCGCCCGCCACCTCGCCCGGCTAGTTTTTTTGTATTTTTAGTAGAGACAGGGTTTCACCATGTTAGCCAGGATGGTCTCGATCTCCTGACCTTGTGATCCGCCCGTCTCGGCCTCCCAAAGTGCTGGGATTACAGGTTTGAGCCACCGCGCCCGGCCTATCAAAAAATTTTTGCAGATCAGAAGGAAACTGTGATATTGTCAAAATTATAATTTTTTTTAAAAAGCTGTCAAGTGGGAATACACCATAAGCAAAATTGTACTACCAAATAAAAAGAAGTCCTTCCAAAATAACCAAGTCATGAGAAAGCATATTGGCACTGCATATGCCCAACATATCAAGAATGCTGAAAGGAGTTTCTTCCACAGAAAATAACATAATGCAAGAACACAACACATAATCATATGAAAATACATAACTCTCTGGGAAAGATACACACCTACATAAAAATGGAATTTGTTATTATCATAATGGTACAGAAAACATTTTTAATTATTCTCTAAACTTTAAAAGATAAAAGTATAGAAATTATAAACATCCTGGCCGGGCGCGGTGGCTCATGCCTGTAATCCCAGCACTTTGGGAGGCCAAGACGGGCGGATCACGAGGTCAGGAGATCGAGACCATCCTGGCTAACACGGTGAAACCCCGTCTCTACTAAAAAATACAAAAAACTAGCCGGGCGAGGTGGCGGGTGCCTATAGTCCCAGCTACTCGGGAGGCTGAGGCAGGAGAATGGCGTGAACCCGGGAGGTGGAGCTTGCAGTGAGCTGAGATCCGGCCACTGCACTCCAGCCTGGGTGACAGAGCGAGACTCCGTCTCAAAAAAAAAAAAAAAAATTATAAACATCCATTAATGAATATACAACATAAAAATATAACTAGTAAAATCAATAACAAAGTTAAAGGCAGATGAGATGTAATAATCAGGAATTTTTGTATGCAACTGAAGTTAATTTTTTACCACATTAAAATATATTGTTGGATCTTTTAGAGGTTTTAGGTAATCCTAAAGTTACCACTAGTAAAATATCCGAATATTGGCTGGGCACAGTGGCTCATGCCTGTAATCCCAGCACTTTGGGAGGCTGAGGTGGGAGGATCACGAAGTCAGAAGATGGAGACCATCCTGGCTAACATGGTGAAACCCCATCTCTACTAAAAAAATTTAAAAAAATTAGCCAGGAGTGGTGGTGGGTGCCTGTAGGCCCTGCTACTGGGGAGGCTGTGGCAGGAGAATGGTATGAATCCAGGGGGCGGGGCTTGCAATGAGCCGAGATTGCACCACTGCACTCCAGCCTGGGTGACAGAGCGAGACGCCATCTCAAAAAAACAAAAAGAAAACAAAAAGAAAATATCTTTATAGATACACAAAAGAAAATAGGAAAAAAACTGAAAGCCTGTCAATATAAAAATCAAAAAAAACACAAAAAAGACAGAGAAAATGAGACACAAAAATACAAGAATAAAATAAAACAAAAAATAACAGTAAGTTTTTATCTTTTTAAAAGATATTTAAAACTATTTAAATATATATCTTTCCAAGGAAGAGACATTTTCAATAAAAAGGTTTGTTAAAAAATTTTAAAAATCAAGATTCGGCCGGGCGCGGTGGCTCAAGCCTGTAATCCCAGCACTTTGGGAGGCCGAGACGGGCGGATCACGAGGTCAGGAGATCGAGACCATCCTGGCTAACACGGTGAAACCCCGTCTCTATTAAGAAATACAAAAAACTAGCCGGGCGAGGTGGCGGGCGCCTGTAGTCCCAGCTACTCGGGAGGCTGAGGCCGGAGAATGGCGTGAACCCGGGAGGCGGAGCTTGCAGTGAGCTGAGATCCGGCCACTGCACTCCAGCCTGGGGGACAGAGCGAGACTCCGTCTCAAAAAAAAAAAAAAAAAAAAAAAATCAAGATTCAACTTGCCTTTTTACAAGAGTCTGTTGAGATCTAATGACAAGAAAAGACTGAAAGTTGCAGGACGGAAGTAGAAATTTCATGTAAATATTAACAAAATGAGTGCAGAAGAGGTCAAAATAATATTACACAAGCTACATCTTAAGTCAAAAACTGTCATATTTTGTAAAATCTACTTTAAGTCAAAACTTGAAAAAGACAAAGAAGGACATTAAACAATATATAGATTCATTCACTGGGAACCTATGACAAATTTGTTTAAATGTGTGTGTATTGGTGTGTGTGTATGTCTCAAATTAGGGTTTCAAATATAAAAAGCAAATACTAACAAAATTGAATAAACACAGATAGAGCAATATCATTATAGTAGGATATTTCAATACCCCACTTTCTGTAATTATAATAAAACAAGACAGAATATTAGTAAGGGAACAGAGGACTAGAAGGCAGTAAAGAACAATTATTTCTAATTTAGGTATAGAGAATACTCCCCAATAACATCAGCATACACAGCCTTCTCAATAGCTCATACAACGTTCCTCTTCATAGATCACCTGTTAGGCCAAAAACAAAGTCTTAACACATTTTTTGAAACTGAAATTGTATAGATTACTTTCTATGACAGAAATGCAATTAGAGTATAAAACAATAATACAAATAATAAATTTACAAATATATAGAAATGATACACCACACTCTTGAGCATGCACTTGTTCAAAAAACTGGGCTGGGTGCGGTGGCTCATGCCTGTAATCCTAGCACTTTGGGAGGCCAAGGCGGGTGGATCACAAGGTCAAGAGATCGAGACCATCCTGGCGAACACGGTGAAACCCCATCTCTACTAAAAATACAAAAATTAGCTAGGCGTAGTAGCAAGCGCCTGTAGTCCTAGCTACTCGGGAGGCTGAGGCAGGAGAATCGCTTGAACCCGGGAGGTGGAGATTGCAGTGAGCTGAGATCACGCCACTGCACTCCAGCCTAGAGACAGAGCAAGACTCTGTCTCAAAAAAAAAAAGAAAGTAAAACAGAAAATGAGAAAAATATAACTACCAGAAACACATAAAACAGTAACAATATAACTGGTACTAACAACTTAATTTCTTTAATCAATTATTTTAAATATAAATTAATTAAATTACTTAATAAAATGAAATGTAGTCTTAGGACTTTGGAAGGCCAAGATGGGTTGATCACTTGATCCCAGGAGTTCACCACCAGCTTGGGCAACATGGGAAAACTCTATCTCTACAAAAAAATACAAAAAAGCTAGCTGGGTGTGATGGGAAATACTTGTAAATCCACTACTTGAGAAGCTGAAATGAGAAGATCATCTAAGTTTGGGAGGTTCTGGTAGCAGTGAGGCCTGCAAATCAGTCTTGTTGACCAAATGAGACCCTAGTTGAAATATAAATGAGGCCTGGCACGTTGGCTCGTGGCTGTAATCCCAGCACTTTAAGAGGCCAAGGCAGGCAGATCATGAGGTCGAGTTCGAGACCAGCCGGGCCAATAAGGTGAAACACCCCATCTCGACTGAAAATACAAAAATCGGCCAGGCGTTGTGGCATGTGCCTATAGTCCCAGAGACTCGGGAGGCTGTGGCAGAAGAATCGCTTGAACCCGGGAAGCAGAGGTTGCAGTGAGCTGAGATCATGCCCACGCTCCAGCCTGGGTGACAGAGTGAGACTCCGTCTCAAAAAAAAAACCTACACTGAAAAAACACACTAATATGAAACTACAAAACAATAATAAAAAAAAGTTTACTCTCAGAAAACCTGGTATGCAACATTGATGTATCATTAAAAAAAAGTTTGTCAGGCTGGGTGCAGTGGCTCACACCTGTAATCTCAGCACTATGGGAGGCCAAGGAGGATGGATCACCTAAGGTCAGGAGTTTAAGACCAGCCTGGCCAATGTGGTGAAATCCCATCTCATATAAAAATATAAAAATTAGTTGGGTGTGATGACACATGCCTGTAATTCCAGCTACTTGGGAGGCTGAGGCATAAGAACTGCTTGAAACCAGGAGGTGGAGGTTGCAGTGAGCCAAGATTGCACCACTGCACTCCAGCCTGGGTGACAGGGCGTGATTCCATCTCAAAAAATTAATTTAAAAAATTTGTCAAGGTAACTGCAATATTTAGCTGTTACTGTGTACTCATTAAATGCAGATATTTTTAATTATTGGCATGCACTGTGTGGCAATAAAATTTCAGAGAATATGCAGTATAATTATAAATAGAAGATTCTAATGAGAAACTTTTAATAAATAAACATTTAAAAAGACTAGAGTTACTTTCTACATTTTAAATATATGTAATTCTTACACAAAATGAAACAGCTGAAATCTAACTTTAGAAGCAAAGAATAGCCGGGCGCGGTGGCTCACGCCTGTAATCCCAGCACTTTGGGAGGCCGAGGCGGGCGGATCACGAGGTCAGGAGATCGAGACCATCCTGGCTAACACGGTGAAACCCCGTCTCTACTAAAAATGCAAAAAATTAGCCGGGCGAGGCAGCGGGCGCCTGTAGTCCCAGCTACTCGGGAGGCTGAGGCAGGAGAATGGCGTGAACCCGGGAGGCGGAGCTTGCAGTGAGCCGAGATCGCGCCACTGCACTCCAGCCTGGGCGACTAAGCGAGACTCTGCCTCAAAAAAAAAAAAAAAAGAAGCAAAGAATAGCCTTACATTTTTAAACATAGAATATATATATATATATTGCAGAATAGGGTTAGACCCTCTGACATGTAAAACATATATTAGGAAATAAACTATGTTATTATTTAGATATAGGCTAAAGAAAGTAGATAAAAATCTTATAATTCCTTATTGCCTGCAGCAAACTTAAATTTATAAGCAACTATTTTAGTAAATATAGAGTGTCTACTAATTATCTAATTTACTTCAGGCATACCATGCAAATTCTAGCATATTGTTCTAAATATCTGAGTCTAAAATTAACAGACAAATTTGAAATAGAAAACAGAAAGTAAAAATGTATAGGGAGAGTGACATTGGTAAGATGAAAAGATTAAAAGTCCCCTACATTCATATCCCCTTACAGCAAAAAAATGTCAGCCAACCCTGACAAAAATGCCTTTATGAGAGAACCAGGCATTATGGCTCACACCTGTAATAACAGCACCATGGTACGTTAAGGTTGGAAAACTGCTTCAGGCCAGGATTTTGAGACCAGCCTGGGTTATGTAGCAAGAGCACATCTCCAAAATAAGTACCTGTAAGAGAGATTTGAGATCCATGGAGGGAGTTGTGAGATACTGTTAAAGCTGAAGATTGAGAAGGCAGGCCCTCATTCAGATGGGAAAGTGCAGGGTCCCTGTTCTTGTCTACAGACCAGGATAGGGTTCGCCCAACTGGGTCCCACTGAGAATTGTGAACTTACTCTGTAACTCTCCCAGACTCCTCCCAGCCACAGTCTGGGAGAGGTCCTGCCATTCCAGAGACCTGGAGGAAGGCACCCATTTACAGCCACATAGGCAGACCTGCAGACCTTGGCCTTTACTCTGGTTTCTGAAGCGGCTCAGTGACTCAGTTTCAGTTACCTGAGCCACAGTTTATGGTCAGTTCTGCCTATAGAGAATCCACACAGTTACCTGAGAAAATGCTCTCTGGTACTCAGTGAAAGCCACACTCATAAGGCCCGCTATATGCAGAACCGACAGCAAAAACCTGCCCTAATGTCTGCCCTACAGAGCAAAGTCCTGAAGGACATTCAGTCTGTCCAAAAATAAAATGGGAATTACAACTGCCCAAGCCCCTGTAACAAGCCAACTAAAGGTGGACCCTAGTGCAGACCCAGCAGCCTTGTGACCAAGCTACAATCCCTCTTCACTACAAACTCAGAGGGCATCTCATCACCCTAAGGGAGCAACAAAAGAAGATCTTTACCTTCTAAAATCAGTTTATGAAAACATGAAGAAGTGTTTGTTCCATCAAATTTAGACACCAATACAAAACTATAGTGCCCATTGTCGATGCTTCTATTTTAATCTAGCACCGGAAGTATGTGGCAGAAGAAATAGTCAAAGAAATGATAGAAGCCATTGAAATTCAAAACTAAGTAAAAAGCTGCTGTTTGTGGCTCACACAATCTTATATTTAAAAAACCATAAACAGTACATTGAAACCTATCTAAACTAATAAATACACTCAGTAAATTATCAAAATGTAAAATTAACATACAAATATATGTATAGTTTCATCCACTTAAACTATCTGATAAAACAGAGGAAGAAAAAAATCTTATTACTATGGCATTAATTAATACATTTCTGAGGAAGAATTTAACCAAGGAGGTAAAAAATCTTTACAAAAAAAAAAATGCAACAATTAGAGAAGATCCAAATAAATTTTAAAATATTTTGTCTATGGCTTGAAAGAATAAATAGTGTTTCAGTGCCATATTATCCAAAGTAATCTATAGATTCAATAAATTTTCTTTCAACATTCCTGTGGTATTTTTTCACAGTAATGGAAATCACAATTCTAAAATTTACATGAAAGTAAAATAAACTTTTAATAGCCAAAGTAATCATGAGGAAAATGAACAAAGCAGAAGGATATCATACTTACAACTTCAAACTATATTTCAAGGCTATATAGTAATAAAAACAGAATGGACTATGCAGAAAAATGAACAAAAAAAATGCAACAGAAACTGCTACTCTCACACATTTCAGACCTGATGCAAAAAGACAACTAAAACATAGTTTTAATTTCTCAAAATTATGCAGATATTTGTGTGTCTCCAAAATAATGGAAAGCAGTTAGATCGTGCAGTCTCTTATATCCCATGAAGATGACTTTGGCTCTCACTGTGAACTTGAAGGAAGCTCACCAAACAAAAAGTAGAATTCTTAGAGAATTTAAAAGCATAAGACAGACGATGTCCATTTGTGAGAGTAAAATATATTATATATATCAGCATCCCAGGAACTATTTTCTTTGGAACACAGCTTCCCAAATCACATCTAAGACTTGCTTTCTCTTTGACCTTGGGACCTCTTATCTGTGTCGTCTGTTGTATTCATTTTCACTCGCACCTACCTGGGGGTTTGGCAATCATCTCATATCGCTTCACAGTCAAAGATTTTTTCCTTGCTCCAGACAGGTGTTCAGGTCTTGCTTAGAGAAAACAATACCTGTTTTATTAAAAATTAAAAAAAAAAACCATGTATCTTGCTCATATTCTCTAATTACAAGCTAGTAATGTGCTCAGCAGAGAGGATGTGATAAAATATTCTAGTAAATTAATACTAAAATATTAAGTTATAACAAATTTCTAAATATTTAGAAAATACTTTCAATTTGTAAGTTTCTTAATTTTACTATCTGGTACTACTGAATCAAAAATTGGTGGTGGCAATTAGATTTTCAAGTGGGGCAACAATATTTTATGCCATTACATTTCTGGAATTACCACTAATTTAGAGTGAAGAATATAGCCCAACTCAGGAATGTGGAAAGTTTTGATTCAAATGAAACATCTTGAAGAATTCTTTTCTTTTTTTTTTTTTTTTTTTTTTTTTGAGACGGAGTCTTGCTCTGCCGCCCAGGCTGGAGTACAGTGGCCGGATCTCAGCTCACTGCAAGCTCCGCCTCCCGGGTTCACGCCATTCTCCTGCCTCAGCCTCCCGAGTAGCTGGGACTGCAGGCGCCCGCCACCTCGCCCGGCTAGTTTTTTGTATTTTTAGTAGAGACGGGGTTTCACCGTGTTAGCCAGGATGGTCTCGATCTCCTGACCTCGTGATCCGCCCATCTCGGCCTCCCAAAGTGCTGGGATTACAGGCTTGAGCCACCGCGCCCGGCCGAAGAATTCTTTTCTAAATGAACAAATTTTGAAGATTTTCTGGGAAAAGGGGATCAGAAACTCTTATGCAAAGAATAAATGACTACAACACATTCTACAAAAAAGAGAAATAAAACCTTTAGGATATATTATAAATTATGTACTTAAGTTATCCTCACCAAGAAAGACCAGGTTTCTCTAGTTCTCTAACATCACATCCCTATATAAATTCCGCTGTGCAGTGTCCAGGCAATGCCACTCCTCCAGAGAGAATTATTTGGCCACATCTCTAAATTGCAGTGGTCACTGACACACACACACATTTTTACCACGTGGCCATGGGCATAATTTTTTTTTTTTTTTTTTTTTTTTTGAGACGGAGTCTCCCTC
>NC_037687.1:19546893-19577735 GCF_003255815.1 Theropithecus gelada | reverse complement strand
TTTTCTTTTTTTTTTTTTTGAGACGGAGTCTCGCTCTGTCGCCCAGGCTGGAGTGCAGTGGCCGGATCTCAGCTCACTGCAAGCTCCGCCTCCCGGGTTCACGCCATTCTCCTGCCTCAGGCTCCCGAGTAGCTGGGACTACAGGCGCCCGCCACCTCGCCTGGCTAGTTTTTTGTATTTTTTTAGTAGAGACGGGGTTTCACCGTGTTAGCCAGGATGGTCTCGATCTCCTGACCTCGTGATCCGCCCGTCTCGGCCTCCCAAAGTGCTGGGATTACAGGCTTGAGCCACCGCGCCCGGCCCATGGGCATAATTTTTAATTCTACTTAAGGTGTAATGACAGAGTAAAGAGGACTGGCTCTGATTTATAAGACTTACTAAAATTATCCAATAAAATAATTTTCAACACAGAAATATTCTCTAATGTATTCTCTGAGAAAAAAGAATAGCATAAGATCCACAACATCAGTTCTTATAATGATAGATAATAAAGTATAAAATTAAGGGCATGAACACGAACATGCGTATATATATAAATATATATATATATTTTGTTTTGTTTTGTTTTTGGAGGGGGACAGGGTCTCACTCTGTTGCTCAGGCTGGAGTGCAGTGGCTTGATCTTGGCTCACCACAACCCATGCCTCCCGGGTTCAAGCGATTCTCCTGCCTCAGCCTCCCTAGTAGCCGGGATTAGAGGCATCTGCCGCCACGACTGGCTAATTTTTGTATTTATAGTAGAGACGGGATTTCACTATGTTAGCCAGGCTGGTCTCGAACTCCTGACATCATGAGATGTTGGGAACAGGCCCCCCAAAATCTGGCCATAAACTGGCCCCAAAACTGGTCATAAACAAAATCTCTGCAGCACTGTGACATGTTGGTGACGGCCATGACACCCACGCTGGAACGTTGTGGGTTTACCGGAATGAAGGCAAGGGACATCTGGCCCAGCAAGGGCGGAAAACTGTGTAAAGGTGTTCTTAAACTAAAAAAAAATAACATGAGCGATCTCTGCCTTAAGGACATGCTCCTGCTGCAGATAACTAGCCGGACGCATCCCTTTACTTTGGCCCATCCCTTTATTTCCCGTAAGGAATACTTTTAGTTAATGTATAATCTATAGAAACAATGCTTATCACTGGCTTGCTGTTAATAAATACATGGGTAAATCTCTGTTTTGGGCTCTCAGCTCTGCAGGCTGTGAGATCCCTGATTTCCCACTCCACACCTCTATATTTCTGTGTGTGAGTCTTTAATTCCTCCAGCACGGCTGGGCTAGGGTCTCCCCGACCGAGCTGGTCTCGGCAATGATCCACCCGCCTCGGCCTCCCAAAGTGCTGGGATTACAGGCATGAGCCACCTCGCCCGGCCTCGCCAACATGTATATTTTTCAGTGCTGTATTTGCTTCATACAGAATGAGTTGTGAATATTTTTCAGATGGAAAGGACATGTTGGGTTAGAAGGCACCTCTCAAATTTTAATATGTACAGTAAGTTGAAGACCTTGTTTTGCAGGATTCTTTTCTCCAGAAGATCTTTAATAAAGTCTGATTTTTAAATTAATTAATGTATTTATTTTGAGATGGAGTTTCCCTCTTTGTGCCCAGCCTGGAGTGCAATGGCATGATCCCAGCTCACTGCAACCTCTGCCTCCCTGATTCAAGCAATTCTCCTGCCTCAGCCTCCTGAGTAGCTGGGATTACAGGCATGCGCGACTATGCCCAGCTAATTTTTTCGTATTTTGAGTAGAGATGGGGTTTCTCCATGTTGGTCAGGCTGGTATCGAACTCCCGACCTCAGGTGATCCACCCGCTTTGGCCTCCCAAAGTGCTGGGATTACAGGCGTGAGCCACTGTGCCCAGGCTCTGCATTAGTTTTCTAAAAATAATGATCTTCAGCTTCATCAATGTTATTGTAAAGGACATCATTTTCTTTTTAATGGCTGCAGAGTATTGTATAATGTCTATGTACCATACTTTGTTTTCACTAAATCTTTTATTTTTGGAGACAGGGTCTCCCTTACTGCCCAGGCTAGAGTGCCATGGCATGATATTGGCTTACTTTAGCTTCAACCTTTCAGGCTCAAGCAATTCTCTCCTACCTCATTCTCTTAAGTATCTGGAACTACATGTGTGCGTTACTACGCCTGGCCAATTTTTTTTTTTTTTTTTTTTTTCACGGAGACAGGATTTTGCCATGTTGCTTAGGCTAGGCTCAAACTTCTAAGTTCAGACAATCCACCTGCCTTGGCCTCCCAAAGTGCTGGGATTGCAGGTATGGGCCACAGCTTCTGACCATACCATATTTTCTTTATCGAGTCTATCATTGATAGGTATTTAGGGCCTGTCCATGTCTTTTCTATTGTGAATAGTGCTGCAGTGAACATGCATGTGAATATGTCTTTATAATATAATAATTTATATTTCTTTGGGTATATACCCAGTTATTGGGTTCCTGGGTCAAATGATAATTGTTTTTAGTTCCATAAGGAATCACCACACTGCTTTTTACAGTTTTTGAACTAATTTACACTCCCCCCAGCAGAGTATAAGCATTCCCTTTTCTCTACAACCTCGCCAGCATCTGTTATTTTTTGACTTTTTAAAAATAGCCATTCTGACTGGTGTGAGGTGGTATCTCACTGTGGTTTTTCTTTTAATTTCTCTAATCATTAGCAATGATCTTTTTTTATATGCTTGTTAGCCAATGTATGTCTTCTTTTGAAAAGCACCTGTTCATGGTTTTTGCCTACTTTTTAATGAGGTTGTTTGGTTTTTCTTGTAAACTTGTTTAAGTTCTTTTTTTTTTTTTTTTTTTTTTTTTTTTTTTTTTGAGACGGAGTCTCGCTCTGTAGCCCAGGCTGGAGTGCAGTGGCCGGATCTCAGCTCACTGCAAGCTCCGCCTCCCGGGTTCACGCCATTCTCCGGCCTCAGCCTCCCGAGTAGCTGGGACTACAGGCGCCCGCCACCTCGCCCGGCTATTTTTTGTATTTCTTAGTAGAGACGGGGTTTCACCGTGTTAGCCAGGATGGTCTCGATCTCCTGACCTCGTGATCCGCCCATCTCGGCCTCCCAAAGTGCTGGGATTACAGGCTTGAGCCACCGCGCCCGGCCATTTAAGTTCTTAATAAATTCTGGATATTAGACCTCTGTCAGAGGCGAAGTTTGCAAATATTTTCTTTTCTTCTGTAGGTTGTCTGTTTACTCTGTTGATAGTTTCCTTTGCTGCGAAGAAGCTCTTAAGTTCAAATAGATCCCATTTGTCAATTTTTCCTTTGTTGCAGTTGCTTTTGGTAGCTTCGTCATAAAGTCTTTACCAATTTGTGTCTGAACAGTATATCCTAGGTTATTTTGCAGGGTTTTTTATAGTTTTAAGTTTTACATTTAAGTGTCTAATTTATCTTAAGTTGATTTTTGTATATGGTGTAATGAAGGGGTCCAGTTTCAGTCTTCTACATAATGCTAGCTAGTTATTCCAGCACCATTTATTAAAGAAAGAATTCCTCCCACATTCCTCTTGTCAGCTTTGTCAGAATCTGATGGTGGTAGGAGGGTGGCATTATTTCTGGCCTCTCTATTCTGTTGCACTGCTCCTGTGCACTCATGCATTTTATATAACATCTTTTTTCTCTTCTGGTTTTTCCCCCACAAACATTTTTTCAAGTGCATACAGTGTGCAAATTTAAGATGTCCAAGAGTTCAAAACTTCTTAAAAAGTTTCAAAAAAATATTTTGCTGTTGCCTCTTTTCTTAAGGAATTTGGATATATGTAGATATTTTTCCCTGCTTTTTTGAAATATATGTAAATCGGCCGGGCGCGGTGGCTCAAACCTGTAATCCCAGCACTTTGGGAGGCCGAGGCGGGTGGATCACGAGGTCAGGAGATCAAGACCATCCTGGCTAACATGGTGAAACCCCGTCTCTACTAAAAATACAAAAAACTAGCCGGGCGTGGTGGCGGGCGCCTGTAGTCCCAGCTACTCGGAGGCTGAGGCAGGAGAATGGCGTAAAACCCGGGAGGCGGAGCTTGCAGTGAGCTGAGATCCGGCCACTGCACTCCAGCCTGGGTGACACAGCGAGACTCCGTCTCAAAAAAAAAAAAAAAAAAAAAAAAAAAAAGAAATATATGTAAATCATATTAACAGTTAAATCTTCTGTGATTTTTTTCCTGACTCCAGATTATCGTTATCTAGTACTTCAGATTTATTGCTTTGTTTTTTGCCTCTGAAAAGTTTATTTTTTCATTTTCAATCCTTTAAAGTAGACACAGATTCATTTAGATAAAAGCTAATTTTAAGAGCACACGGAGGCTTAGCACAAAGATAAAATCAAATTTAGCAATACAGAATGATAAACACTAAAAGATACTAAGTTTCTTTGACAGAAACCTGATTATCCAAAGAAATCATCCAATATTTGCAGCCTGAAGTACTTACACTGCAAAAGCAAGAACAGTTCAGTGCATAAATTGAACAGTGGAGTTGTAGTTGTACCTTGCTTTCTATTTATTACTTCAGAACAATTAGCATGGTTATGTGTAATGTTTGTAGACAACCTGAATTCATATAAATTAAACAGTACTTTCTTTTTTTTTTGAGACAGAGTCTCACTTTGTTGCCCAGGCTGAAGTGCAGTGGCATGATAAGAATGATACACAGGCCGGGCGCGGTGGCTCAAGCCTGTAATCCCAGCACTTTGGGAGGCCGAGGCGGGCGGATCACGAGGTCAGGAGATCGAGACCATCCTGGCGAACACGGTGAAACCCCGTCTCTACTAAAAAAAATACAAAAAACTAGCCGGGCGAGGTGGCGGACGCCTGTAGTCCCAGCTACTCCTGAGGCTGAGGCAGGAGAATGGCGTGAACCCGGGAGGCGGAGCTTGCAGTGAGCCGAGATAGCTCCGCTGCACTCCAGCCTGGGAGATACAGCGAGACTCTGTCTCAAAAAAAAAAAAAAAAAAAAAAAAAAAAAAAAAAAAAAAAAAAAAAAGAATGATACACAAACTTTGGGGAGTCAGGGAGGAAAAATGGGAGTGGGTAAGGGATAAAAGACTGCACACTGGGTACAGTGTTTACTGATCAGACGATGGGTGTGCCAAAATCTCAGAAATCACCACTAAAGAACTTAGCCATGTAACAACCACCACCTATTCACCTAAAACCTATTGAAATTTTAAAAGAGAAAAAAACATCCCAATTGCTTATTTTAAAATTGGGAAACTGAGGCCCCAAAAGAGGCAGGGACTGATCCAGACCCCAGGAGGAAGGTAGGGTCTGGAGTATTAGGGAGAGCTCCAGCTTCCTCGACCTTGGCTCTACTGCACCCATCAGGTTTGTTTTGGAAATTAGAGCCCCTAAATACTAGAAAGCCCTGTGCTCTCCTTCTCCACATGGGCTATTTTTGTCTCCGTATTCTCAGATAAGCACACACAGACACACACAAACACTTCTCCGGGAAAGATCATGGAGGTGAGGATAAAAAAGAGGCAGAGAGAAATCAGGCATGAGACAAGAAAAAAAAAATCAGAATGGGGCAGCTCTGCTATAAGCCAGGGGCATGCCCTCCTCTAGCTACACGTCTAGGGGCACAGAGAATGAGCAGGAGGATCCTCCAGGTTCCCAGGGTTCTCCATCAGCTGGGGTTCTCTCCAGGTCAATTTCAAGAGGACAGGACTGGGGTCCTGCTATCCACATCTGTAGGTATCAGAAATGGAAATGAGCTATGTCCCCATCTCAGCCTAGCATAGACAATGGTTACAGCAAAACCTTTTCGTACCTCACAAACAAGAGTACTTGAAGTGGGTGACCTCAATGGTTGCACAAACCCGTAAGTGTCTGCTGGCCTTGGTTCTTCATTGGTGAACCAAGACTCTTTGCTCTGAGACTGCAAAAATGCTTCCACTCCCTAGAAGTCCTTCAGAGTGAGGCATGGTCACTCCAGAGGCATCTTGGGGAGATAAAGGTGGGATAGAGCAAAATGTGCCATGTAACTGGACTCTGAGTCTGAAGTCCAGGGAAAATACTAGTTCCTGTTGTGTTCTTTAGACGATCATTTGGAAGTAGTAGAAAACAATTTCCCTGGTTGAGGGGTTGTCCCTCGTGAGTAAAGAGCACAACCCAAAAGGTGGAGGCACAGAGAGGACAATGGAGGCTTACAAGGTTATTCTTATTGCACTTGGAGTCTTCGGATGCTGCTCCTTTGTCACCTGGGACCCTGGAGAGTCAGTGTCTTGAGGACCCAAACATAAAAGTAGCTTTATTCTGTGATGCTCCTGCATGGGGCTGCAGTGCCGGTGATGGCCTCTAGGTGGTGACAGCCTTCTGGGCTTCTGGTGCCTACTGAGCTTTGCTGGAGAAGCTGGAGCAAGGAAGAGTCACACTGAGGTCACGCACCTTGTGTTATTATTAACGATCCTCACATTGTCAAGTGGTCAAAAGCAGGAAGGAGAATTTGAGATTCCCCCTCGCATTCACTTAGCCAGTCTTTCCCTTGCACTAACCCTTTGCCAGCTACCCTGGTGGACCCAACATGTGGTACAGAAAAGGATTGAATCCTGCCTGCACCCTGCCCTGAGGACCAGGTGTCTGAGGACAGATGACCAAAAACACTAAAACAAGTATACGTGAAAGAAAAGAGCAACTGCTATTATATCAAGTAGAATGTTGACAGAAGAGCTGGGAAATCATTACATGGAGTGACCCAAATGCCTCCCTGAGATGACATTTATGCCATGATGACAATGACAATAGGGAACCAGCCCTGCATAAGAATGTGTCAGAAGAAGCCACCGTTAGTAAAGAGACCCACAGGTGTGAGTTGGGCAGAAGTTAGAAAGGGACCACTGTGGCTGCAGAGAGCCTGAGAGAGAAGAAGAAGGATGGAGAATCTTGGGGCCTGGGAGATGAGGCTAGTTATCCGCTTCTTTCTTACAACGTTGCCCTGAAACTTAGCACATTTCAACAACAAATACTATCTCACAATTTGTGGGGACCAGAAACTGGACACAGTTTAGTTGGGTGCCTCTTCCTCAAGGTCTTTAGGAGGCTTAGGCCTCATAAGAAACTGGAGTTCTCAACAGAAGCTGGACTGGGGAAGGATCCTGTGGAAACTGGCAACATTTTGTGTGGCCTGAAAGCCCAAGTTTCTTCCACCTATTGGCCTGAGCACTCCCTCAGTTCTTTTTATGTGGGTCTGTACACAGAGCATCTCGTAGCATTGGAATTTGTTTCTTCAATTTGAGGAATACCATACAGAAACAGAGAATTAAACAGACACACAAAAAAAGAGAGACTGAGGGAGCAAACAGGACAGAGCAAGTAGGAAGAAAATGACAGCTTTTAGAAATATGTATATAAACTTGAGAGTTACGATTTCTCCCCCTATATTTGTGTGAAAATTCTAACCCTCAGAGTAATGGTACTATGAGGCAGGGCATAATTAAGTCCTGAAGGTGGGGTCCTCGTGATTGGGATTACTGGCTTTAAAAAAGATACCCCAGGCCGGGCGCGGTGGCTCAAGCTTGTAATCCCAGCACTTTGGGAGGCCGAGACGGGCGGATCATGAGGTCGGGAGATCGAGACCATCCTGGCTAACACGGTGAAACCCCGTCTCTACTAAAAAATACAAAAAACTAGCCGGGCGAGGTGGTGGGCTCCTGTAGTCCCAGCTACTCCGGAGGCTGAGGCAGGAGAACGGCGTAAACCCGGGAGGCGGAGCTTGCAGTGAGCTGAGATCCGGCCACAGCACTCCAGCCTGGGCGACAGAGCCAGACTCCGTCTCAAAAAAAAAAAAATAAAAAAATAAAAAAATAAAAAAGATACCCCAGAGGGCTCTCTCCCTCCTTCTGCCAAATGATAAAACCCGAAGTGTGCAGTCTGCAGTTCAGGAGAGTCATCACCAGAGTTCAACCATGCTGACACCCCGATCCCACATTTCCAACCCCTACAAGGGTGAGAAATTAAGTTCTGCTGATAAGCTTCCTAGTCCATGGGTCTTTGGTATGGCAGCCTGAACTGCAACAAAAATGATACCCTATCATTCCGTACTCCATTGGACCAAAGTGGAATTTTTGTCCCCAAAGTGTTAAAAAAAAAAAAAAAAAAGCAAAAACAAACAAACAAAAACAAAACAAAACAAAACAAAAAAACCCTTTGACTAAAATAAGTTGGGTTTTTCCAAAAGACAAATAAGAAAAAACTTGTTGAAACACCGAAATTTCCTTTGCTTAAGAGATTTTTAAAAACTGGCTGAAATTGGTTAGAACCAATATGGTCAACGGAAGCCTGTGAAGAATAAGCTTGCTGATGTCAGGACCCAAATTGTCATTGCATGTTTCTTTTTCTTTTCTTTCTTTCTTTTCTTTTTCTTTCTTTTTTTTTTTTTTTTTTTTTTTTGAGACGGAGTCTCACTCTGTTGCCCAGGCTGGAGTGCAGTGGTGTGATCTCGGCTCACTGCAACCTCCGCCTCCTAGGTTCAAGCGATTCTTCTGCTTCAGTCTCCTGAGTAGCTGGGATTACAGGTGCCTGCCAGCACACCCAGCTAATTTTTGTATATTTAGTAGAGACGAGGTTTCACCGTGTTGGTCAGGCTGATCTTGAACTCCTGACCTCATGATCTGCCTGCCTTGGCCTCCCAAAGTGCTGGCATTACAGGTGTGAGGCACCACGCCCAGCCTCCATTGCATGTTTCGTACCAACTCTCCCCAAATTCGCACATGACCTGTGAGAGAACAAGATGACTGTGCATGCCCAATGACTTTCTGTACTCCTTTTTCCCTTCCAGCAGCTCCCTATTAATCCAGAACCCACCTCTTAAACCTTTTCTAATTACTGCCTTAAAGCCAGTATAAGAAAACAGTTTTGAGCTGAACTCCTATCTCCTTGTTGGCTAAACTACAAGATGTTTTTCCCCCCTCAAAAACCAAGCATCGCATCAGGCAGTGAGCCATTTTGTTCAATAATAAACTGAGTTACTAACGACTTAGTGCTGGGAGACTTTGTGGAGACTGCCCACCACATAGGCTGAGACAAGCCACATGAATATGATCCTTCATATGATGGGAAGGCACTGGAAAGTTTATTGCCAGAGGACAATATTGGAATTTAATTTCAACCTCTTGCTGGTGCAGAATGGAAAAATGAGGCCAAGTGGGGAAATGACTTTCCCGAGATCACACTGCCAGACCCCAGGCCTGTTTGAGTTGGAGTTCATGCCACTCCCCACCCATTCTTGTAATGCTTCCCTCTCTAAGTGTGTGCATTATCTACAGGGGACACCACACCATGATTTTCTTCCTCTTTGAGACAGTATCTCATTCTGTTGCACAGGCTGAAGTGCAGTGGCACGATCTCAGCTCACTGCAACCTCTGTCTCCTGGGCTCAAGCAATTCTCCTGCCTCAGCCTCCCGAGTAGCTGAAATTACAGGTGCACAACAGGATGCCCAGTTAATTTTTGTATTTTTAGTAGAGATGGGGTTTCACCATGTTGGACAGGTTGATCTCGAACTCCTGGCCTCAAGTGACCCACCCGCCTTGGCCTCCCAAGTGCTGGGATTACAGGCTTGAGCCACTGCACCCAGCCTACACCATGATTTTTATAAGTTTTGTCTCATATACACCTGATAAATTCCCTAGGAGGTAGATGCTAGCATAATCCCCACTGTGCATGGTAGGAGGCTGGGGAAGCCCCAAAACAGACAACGGCTTTTACTGGGTCACAGATATGGTAAGATAAACAAGGTTCTGACCCAGCTGTCTCTTCTATTCTAAAGCCCAGGCTGCATTTAGGTCTTCCCAGGAAATTAAGGGGAAGGTGTGATTTCACAATTACATACAAATAGAGGCCTGACATGGGAGAGGAGGCTGAGTAATCAGTGGGGCCTTTGGGTAGGTCTTATAGAAAGAAGGGGCCAGTGGATGGAACCTTGAAGGGACTAACATACTTCCTTGGTGATGGAACCCAACAGAACTTAGAAAACCAGGACCCCACCTCCTAGAGGCAACTCTGTATCCAGCTCCTCTGGTGAGAGATGCGCAAGAGAGTAACATGCTCTTCCATGGTATCCTTACATTTCTGAGTTTTAGCCTTACAAAGGCTCAAACTAAAAGCCTTCTCTGAAAATGCAGATGTCCACTCAGCCCTCATTTCTAATGAGGCGCACCCACAGATAACAGGGCAACCCAGAACACATCCAGGCCAGTCCTCTCTTGTCATTTCATCCAGACAGCCCCACATCGTCCCCCATTGCCATGTCTTGCAGGGGGATGAAGAGGTGAGGGCATTCTTCCCTGGACAGAACCAGGTTGTCAAAAGTTGAAACTCTTGTGGGTCTGTCATGTTCATACCCAGGTCATGGCTGGCAAAATGGGGATCAAGTTTGTCTACTCCGATGTGAATCCCAAGACTTTAAGCTGTCCTCTGGTTTCCTTCCTGGCTGAAGATCTATGCAGATGTTCCTATGTGCCTGATCTGAAGAGCAAAATTTCAATAGAGGTGTCATCTATGCTAAAAACAAGGCGGCCAATTCATCTCTTTCAGCCTGGCTGCTGGGCACTCTTTACAGAGCCGCATACAGATTTTTTTTTTTTTTTTTTTTTTTGAGATGGAGTCTCGCTCTGTCGCCCAGGCTGGAGTGCAGTGGCCGGATCTCAGCTCACTGCAAGCTCCGCCTCCCAAGTTTACGCCATTCTCCTGCCTCAGCGTCCTGAGTAGCTGGGACTACAGGCGCCAGCCACCTCGCCCGGCTAATTTTTTGTATTTTTTAGTAGAGACGGGGTTTCACCGTGTTAGCCAGGATGGTCTCGATCTCCTGACCTCGTGATCCGCCCGTCTCGGCCTCCCAAAGTACAGGCTTGAGCCACTGCGCCCAGCCCGCATTGAGATTAATGAGGAGCTGTTTGATGAGTCTAACTCCTCCATCTCTTTGGAAAAAAAGCAGGTGCCCTACACCACCAACCTTAGTCAGCACTGGGCTGTGGCGAGAGCAGGCATCTAGGGGTCTCTAGAGATCGGAACCTGAGAAGACCAGGACAGGCCCAGGTCCCAGATTGAAATATGGAAACTCTCTGACCTCTGTCCTAGGGCCTTCCCAGGAGTGACCCATAGTCCTGTTTCAGTACAGTCTGGCCTTCATTCGTCCCAGTGGCAACCTGGTTCGGTGGGAAGTCTCTGTTCACAAACTTGTAGAAATATTAGAGAAAAGGCTTTCATCTTGTTTTCACTTTACATTAGGCCATGAGCATTTTTGCATGTTGCTATTGTTTGTATTGTTTTAACTCCCCACCCCAGGCATCTCCTGTGGCATGCAGCTTCAGTCCTACAGACCTTCTCCAAAACTTAAAAGCCAACACTATTACTAGGGAAGTTTTTACGCAAAAGTGGGGGAATGTGTTGTACAAAAAAAGGAGGTGAGACTACCTTATGCATGTTCCTGCAATGTATCATCTCAAGAACTCATCCCCGTATCCCATCAGGGAAGGAGGTGTGCACGCACATGTCTTCATAATATGCCACAAGGGAGGCTCTTCCCCACAGTGGTTTAGTCTTTCAATGCTGATGCAGCATGGTATACCATCCTCTTTCCATGTCAGTCATACTGCAGGGAATATTGTGTGTGTGTACTAATAGGCTGTCATAGTTTGCTAGGACTGCCATAACACAGCATCCCAGAATGAAGGGCCTTAAAAACAGCAATTTAGTTTCTTGCAGTTCTGGAAATTAGAAATCTAACAGATGTTGGTGGAATGACTTCTCCAAGGCTCTCTCCTTGGCTTGTAGATGGCTGTCTTCTAACTCTGTGTTAACAGAATCTTCTCTTGTGCTTCTGTCTTTACTACCTCTTCTTATAAGAACCTGTTATATTTAATTGGGTCCCATGCCAATGAACTCACAACCTTAATTACCTCTTTAATGACCCTATGTCCAAATACAGTCACAATATGAAGCAGTGCCCTTTTTGCCTTTGTAGAGGAAGTTTGTGGCAAATGAATAAATAGCAGAATTTTACATCATGGAGTCAGTATAAAAAAGAGAGGTGTGCAGGGGATTTAGGGCCACTTTCCTTGTGTTGGGAACTCTAATGTCACCATCTCATGAACAGAAGAGTTGTTATTATTATAGTCAGTATTTTTTTTTTTTTTTTTTTGAGGTGGAGTCTCACTCTGTTGCCCAGGCTGGAGTGCAGTGGCGTGATCTTGGCTCACTGCAACCTCTGCCTCCCAGGTTCAAGCGATTCCCCTGCCTCAGGCTCCCAAGTAGCTGGGACTACAGGCATGTGCTACCATCCCCAGCTAATTTTTTGTTTGTATTTTAGTAGAGACGGGGTTTTACCATGTTGACCAAGATGGTCTTGATCTCCTGACCTCGCGATTTGCCCGCCTCGGTCTCCCAAGGCAATTCTTTTAGCTGGTCTTTGTCCTTCACACAGACATAACAGAGGTCCCTGGGTGCTGAAAGATGGGCCTCAGGCCCACTTAGACATTTTGGAAGGCTGTGGTTAGGCTCCATTCACTAATTACATGTATGTTAAGTACTTAACTTGTGAAGTCCCTTTTGTGGCTGCTTGGCATAATTCATTGAAGAAAGCAGATAATCACAGGGCCTCAATTCTATCTGCAGAGTTAAACACAGTAAATATGATCAGGATGTCCACTCAATATTAACTGGTGATATCCTCATGGCCTGCTCTCCTGGTTCTTACCCTTTTAAAAAATTCCAGAGTAGTCATTCTACTCTTGTTCAACACTTAACACACACACTCATAAACAGAAGATTCCACATGGAAATATAAGTTGTGCTATAAGTATTTCATAAAAAGTTAAATTAAACATTCATCAACTACTATTGACGCTTCTTAAGAATTTATTTCTGGCCGGGCGCGGTGGCTCAAGCCTGTAATCCCAGCACTTTGGGAGGCCGAGACGGGCGGATCACGAGGTCAGGAGATCGAGACCATCCTGGCTAACACGGTGAAACCCCGTCTCTATTAAATACAAAAAAACTAGCCGGGCGAGGTGGCGGGCGCCTGTAGTCCCAGCTACTTGGGAGGCTGAGGCCGGAGAATGGCGTGAACCCGGGAGGCGGAGCTTGCAGTGAGCTGAGATCCGGCCACTGCACTCCAGCCTGGGTGACAGAGCGAGACCCCGTCTCAAAAAAAAAAAAAAAAAAAAAAGAATTTATTTCTATGGTATATTTTCTCTTAAGAGATTTCCAAATTATATTGTGTTTCTTTATAGGGTGCTTACAATATATGGCACAATGCTATTAATGATTTACCTATTCTACCTAATTGTATATTGTACACACTCTGTGATAGAATAGAGTAACATTTTTCTTTTACAAAGGTGAACAATGCTGACTGACTGATTAAATCCTGTGACCTGTAGAGAATGAATCCAGCTTACTTCAGTTAAGTAATCCAAAGACTGCATTTAGGCCCGGTGCAGTGGCTCGCCTGAGGTCAAGAGTTCGAGACCAGCCTGGCCAACATGGTAACATGGTGAAAACCCGTCTCCACTAAAACTACAAAAAAAAAAAATTAGCCAGGTGTGGTGGTGGGCACCTGTAATCCCAGCTACTTGGGAAACTGGGGCAGTATAATTGCTTGAACCCAGGAGACAGAGGTTGCAGTGAGCCGAGGTCGCGCCATTGCACTCCAAACTGGGCAACAAGAGCGAAACACCGTCTCAAAAAAATAAAAAAATAAAAAAAAAAATAAAAAAAATCAAAACCAAAGACTGCATTTACAACTTGTAAATGACTATAAATTTTAAGTTAAAAAGTTTTTTTTTTACCACAATAAGCACTCCAAACTTCTCATGAGCGCTTACAAAGTAGTGTGTAAAATAACATGGGGTGGGGAGAACAGTGAGAAAGCTGCAACCGTGACTCAGGTAAAAAGGTGAAGGGCTCTGATGCATACATAAGTGGGGATGGATGTAAATGAAACCTGAAGATATTAGAAAACGAAAGCAGCACAATTCCTCTAAATTTAGAGTCAGTTGTGTAGCCTGGGTACAGACGCCCTCTCCAGACATGCAGAATAATGCCATGTTTTCATCTGAATAATTTTTTTTTTTTTTTTTTTTTTTGAGACTGAGTCTGGCTCTGTCGCCCAGGCTGGAATGCAGTGGCCGGATCTCAGCTCACTGCAAGCTCCGCCTCCCGGGTTCACGCCATTCTCCTGCCTCAGCCTCCCGAGTAGCTGGGACCACAGGCGCCCGCCACTTCGCCCGGCTAGTTTTTTTGTATTTTTTAGTAGAGACGGGGTTTCACCGTGTTAGCCAGGATGGTCTCGATCTCCTGACCTCGTGATCCGCCCGTCTCGGCCTCCCAAAGTGCTGGGATTACAGGCTTGAGCCACCGCGCCCGGCCTCATCTGAATAATTTTAATATCCTGAAGCCACCAACTCATTCCAACTGGAACACTAATTATGCAGTGTGTATAACACATGGTAGTGCTTTCACACAGGTAGTGATTTTCTGTGTTTGTTCACTTCATTTATGTCTAAACAACACCACGTCTGATGTAGAGACATAGGAGTTGGTAAAAAAAAGAAATAAATACTACCATGACTGATGACATCTCCCTAGTGTTCACCTAAAGAAATTAACACAATAAGATCAGATGGGCCGGGCGCGGTGGCTCAAGCCTGTAATCCCAGCACTTTGGGAGGCCGAGACGGGTGGATCACGAGGTCAGGAGATCGAGACCATCCTGGCTAACACCGTGAAACCCCGTCTCTACTAAAAATACAAGAAAATTAGCCGGGCGAGGTGGTGGGCGCCTGTAGTCCCAGCTACTTGGGAGGCTGAGGCAGGAGAATGGCGTGAACCCGGGGGGGCGGAGCTTGCAGTGAGCCGAGATCGCGCCACTGCACTCCAGCCTGGGGCACAGAGCAAGACTCCGTCTCAAAAAAAAAAAAAAAGATCAGATGACCAGCCATGGCTTCTATCCCAGGAAGCCTAGCAAACTTAACTTGAATTATTTCTTGTAGCTGCCTATTTTAAAGAAAAACAGAAATGAATGTCTACCAGTCAGAAGTAGCCAACAACCTTATATAATTAGGAACTTTTCAACAAGGTAAAGAAACAAAAAACCAAGAAGAAACAAGTTTCTAACTACTACTAATCAAATAACTTATTTTGTTGCTACATTTTTCCAATAAATAGTTGCCTCTCACACTGTCAGTGAAACACTAAACCTCTTTCAGACTGGTGTCCTATAATCAATCAATTGCTCTTACTCAAACTCTTTACAATTTTATTGTGACTCAGATGACTTTTTAGCAGAATAAAGTAAACTAGGAATTCATGTTACAAAAAGGTTTACAGAATATCAGAAAAGACAGAATGTTCATACAATATATGAATGTAGATATAAGCAAATAGAAAACTTACATGTTCTTGTTCTTTTTTTTTTTTTTTTTTTTTGAGACGGAGTCTCGCTCTATCTCCCAGGCCGGAGTGCAGTGGCCGGATCTCAGCTCACTGCAAGCTCCGCTTCCCAGGTTTACCCCATTCTCCTGCCTCAGCCTCCCGAGTAGCTGGGACTACAGGCGCCTGCCACGGCGCCCGGCTAGTTTTTTTGTTTTTTTTGTTTTTTTTTTTTTTAGTAGAGACGGGGTTTCACCGTGTTAGCCAGGATGGTCTCGATCTCCTGACCTCGTGATCCGCCCGTCTCAGCCTCCCAAAGTGCTGGGATTACAGGCGTGAGCCACCGCGCCCAGCCTAACTTACATGTTCTTAGGCAGAAAAACTCAATATACTATCAATGTCAATTGTCCTTAGGTAATTTACAAATTTAATTTTGTTCTAATATAGATATCATTAGATATTGGAGGTAGACATTTTACTATAAAATAGCATATAGGTCGGGTGCAGTGGCTCACACCTGTAATCCCAGCACTTTGGGAGGCTGAGGCGGGTGGGTCACCTGAGGTCAGGAGTTCAAAATCAGCCTGGCCAATATGGTGAAACCCTGTCTCTACAAAAATACATAAATTAGCCAGGCATGATGGTGGATACCTGTAATCCCAGCTACTCGGGAGGCTGAGGCAGGAAAATTGCTTGGACCTCTGAGGCAGAGGTTGCACAAGCCGAGATCACACCACTGCACTCCAGCCTGGGAGACAGAGCAAGACTCCATCTCAAAAGTAAATAAATAAATAAAACAGCATATAGATGAAAAGACAAGAAGAGCCAAGAAAACTCTGGAAAAAACAACAACAACAACAACAACAAAACACAGATAATATTGACCAGCCATGGAAAAAAATCATGATCGATTAAAAAAGCTAATAGATCATTGGAACTAAAAATTCAGAAATAGACTAAAGTGCCTAAGAAACTGTCTTAGTCCATCCAGGCTGCCATAACAAAATACCTTAGGCTGGGTAATGTAAAAACAACAGAAATTTATTGCTCACAGTTTGGGAGGCTGGAAAGTGCCAGATTAAGGCACCAACAAATTTGGAGTTTGGTGACAGCCCAGTTCCTCATAGATGATACCTTTTTGGTGTGTCCTCACATGGCAAAAGAGACAAGGACACTCCCTTTGACCTCACTTATTCCATTCGGGAAGATGGCGCTCTCTTGGCTTAGTCACTTCCCGAAAGGTCACATCCCTAATACTATCCACGTATGAATTTGGAGGTGGGCACAAATATTTAAACCACAGCAAAAATTTAATAAGCAGGAAAAACTATGTGGAGGGTGACATCATTAATACTTGACGTGTGAAAAATTGATGTTCCTATCTCAAAGGAAAGAAATGACTTATTCTTCATGTTCTTCATGACATAGAACAAAATAAAGGTCCAATGAAAGATAAATAAATCTAGGCCGGGCGCGGTGGCTCAAGCCTGTAATCCCAGCACTTTGGGAGGCCGAGATGGGCAGATCACGAGGTCAGGAGATTGAGACCATCCTGGCTAACACGGTGAAACCCCATCTCTACTAAAAAATACAAAAAACTAGCTGGGTGAGGTGGCACGTGCCTGTAGTCCCAGCTACTCAGGAGGTTGAGGCAGGAGAATGGCGTAAATCCGGGAGGCGGAGCTTGCAGTGAGCTGAGATCCGGTCACTGCACTCCAGCCCAGGCGACAGAGCGAGACTCCGTCTCAAAAAAAAAAAAAAAGAAAGAAAGATAAATCTATATGAACAAATAAATCGGTGTTGATAAGGTGAATTCTACAGGTTGTATCAGGATTTTGGAGATTTCTGGGGATGAGCAAGGCCCCAGAGTTTCCTCCTGTGACATTTTCCCTGAAGTTGCTCATGCTATTATTCAATTTGAAAATGGATAAAAATGTTTTTTCCTGTTCCAATATTTAAGAAATTCAAAACAAAAAGGCCTATGTATGCATGATTCTCAAACAGTCAGTGGTGCCCGGCTAAGGAAGGGCAAAGAATCTCACATCCACAGAAGTACGATGTTCTGTCAGATAAAGATGTCTCCCTGTGCCAGAGCCACATATTTCACACCTGATCAGAGTCTTTCACAGGGAAGCATTGCCCTGCAGCCCTATCACAGACTTAACCCTGAGAATCTGACTTAAACACTGATGAACACGCGCGCAAGTGTTCTGATCTACATGGATCCTCTCTTAATGGTTCCTTCCAGGGATCTGGGATCTTTCCCAAAGTCATCTGCCACACACAGATAGACTCAAAAATGTGGACAAAAGCTTTGATCCTCACTGGCACACCTGCCCTGTCCTATCAGCTTCTCTAGAAGTACGCTGCTCTAATTGCTCCTGAGAGACCCCAACTTAAGGTATCTCTCTGTGCCAACATAATTGATTTCATAAAGTGGGAAGACAATAGGCAAGAGTCAAGCTATGCTGGGGGCTGTCTAAGATCCCTTACCTGTGTCTCTACTTTACATACATATCGACTAATACAGCTTCATCTCTAAGTGGTAGGAAAAAGGAAGGAGGAGCCCCAGTTCACAGAAGAAGGAGAAAATGTAATCAATGCTGCCTAGCGTCCAGCTTCAGCTTACCCATGGGGGACTGAGTCTCCTCTGAAAAAAGCAATGGTTCTCCATAATACTAGTCTGTTCTCATGCTACTAATAAAGAGATATCCAAGACTGGGTAATTATAAAGGAAGGAAGTTTAATTGACTCACAGTTCCACATGGCTGGAGTTCGGCGGTCGGTTCAACATCATGGAGGAAGGCAAGGAGAGGCAAAGTCACATCTTACATTGTGGCAGGCAAGAGAGCATGTGCAGGAGAACTGCCCTCTGTAAAACCATCAGATCTCGTGACACATATTCACTATCACGAGAACAGCTTGGGAAAGACGCACCCCTGTGATTCGATTACCTCCCACCAGGTCCCTCTCACAACACATGGGAGTTATGGGAGCTACAATTCAAGATGAGATGTGGGTGGGGACACAGCCAAACCATATCATCCATCACCTGAAGGAACTGTGGTCTCAGACAGCTGGGCATTGAGAGTGCACACTGCCCCCTAGAATTCCACACCTACATCACAGAGAGATACAACAGTCTCAAAGGATTCTTAAGGGTAATGTGGGGAGTCAAAAGGAGGAGATGAATTCACAGCCCCTGCCTTACCTTCTGGTCTAACAAATACTACTCCTTTCTGGGTTGCATGAGGAGTAATTCAGAAAGACAAAAACTAATTAACGCTCCTCCATTCCCCACAGCTTCTGAGGTTTAAGTTGTGCATTCCTTGGGTTTCAGGTTGTTGTTCTCCCTCTACCTCCACAGAATCAGTGTGTCCCATTCCAATACCTGTAATTTCACCTGTATTCTTGTCACCTCCTACTCTCTCCTAGACATTTTATGTAGTAGAGCCAGCTGAAACACAGACAAGCATATTTACATAAAACTTAACCAGAACTAAGTTGGAGTTCCATAAGCCCCATCGGGCTGGGATGGCACTCAGGCTGGCCTAAGATTGTGGTTATGGAAAAGAATGTCACATTTTGCCCAGGAATGATCAGTGTGGAATCCCAAATTTGGGAAATGGATCCTTAGAGTCCCCAACTATTTCATCCTTCTCTTGGAGGCAATCAGGAAGAGATAATCCCCTTTTGGAGAAAACCATGTCTAATTAACAGATGGCCTAACCAGCATGTGTGGAAAACGAGGTAAAATCAGACAGTTGACCCATTTTAGTAGATTTTGTAATAAATGCCACAAAGTCAGAGTTCAAGTGGTCTCAAAAGCCTAAAAGGTGACACAGATTAGTTTCAAGGAACACATGGTGTCACTGAGTGTTCCAATTTCCCAGAGGGTGAGAACCATGGCAACTCTGAGCAGGCGGGGAAAGGATCCCGGACCCTTGAAGTTCTGTGAGAAATCAAACTTCCGGCATTTTGGAAGTCAGGAAGCCAGCACGCTGGGGGATGCGGTATCACAATTACTTGGTGAGACAAGCTGCCTTGGCTACGTTCACTCCCATCAGGTAGGAGAGGTTAAAGAACAGCCAGGCTCCTCCTCCTCATGGCGGAAGTGCTCTGAAGGTATGGAGGAGCGAGGCCGGGAGCTGAAATTTCTTAATCAATGCCGGCCAGTGATCGCAGGGCTGCAGGACTACAATCCCAGCGTGCACAGGGATCAGGGACTGCGCGCCTCACTGGAGGAAGGGACAGAGCGGGGCGCGCCTCGCTGAGCTTTCTGGGAGATGTAGTCTCATAGCAACTCCCAGCCCTTTGGCTACAAGGCTACAGGACTACAATCCCAGACTGTACCAGGCTCGGGAGCGGTTCGCAGCCCACAGAAAGCGGCAGGGCGGTGCGCGCAGCGCCTCCTATGCTGGGAGTTGTAGTGTCTTCACCGTTCTTAGCCAGTGGGTAGGTTGCTTCAGAACTACAATCCCAGTATGCATCGGAGCGGTGCGTAGTCCTGGAGGTAGGGGCAGAGCGCCGTGGACTTACTGGTGTCCAAAGTATTGCTGGCAACCAATTCCATGCCGCCCCCTTGCCAGGGAGAGTGACTACAGCTAGGGTCGTGAAGAGTAGGTCTGGGCTGGGCATTGAGGAGGGCATTAGGCTAGGAAGTATACTTTACCTTTGTCCAAATCGGGCGGTTCGGCCTCCCCTCATTGGCCCGGTGCAGCTGGGTTTCCTCTCTCACCTGCACCCAAGTCTCTTTCCAGAGCATTGCATCGTCTCCAGCCCAGGGAGCTGCCTTCTTTCCTAAACTGCTATGGAAACTGTCCTGATGTCTGAGACAATGTCCGTTGTGCCTCAGCCCTCTGCTTTCTCTAGCCAGAGCCCAAGCTCAGCTGCTTTTGAGAGAAATCTGCCAGATGGCCCACCTGCGCAGAAGTTCAGAACTGCAGGGGGTCACAAGGGCTGCGTCTTCCGGGAAATGCCACGGGCACTGGCGCCTTTTTCGCAAATGTGAAAGTTGAGAAATCAAGAAGGTTAATTACTGGGTTGCCCAGGATCTGCTAAGAGCAAAGGAGGAAACCCCATTTCCCAGGCATGTGTCTTGTGAGCCATTTTTTATCAACCCTCTTAAGTAGACAAGCTCCAAAACACAACCTGAAGCTGATGATGATTTAGGCCATTTACGCTTGAACTAATTGGCCTCATCTCAAGTCAGAGACACAGGTGGGACCTGATCCCTTAGGAACAGACTGCATTCCAGATTTGTGGGAGCAACTTTTGTGATGTGGGGCGCCGGAGGGTCATTTGAAACTGGTCAGGTTGCTGGGCGTGGTGGCTCACGCCTGTAATCCCAGCACTTTGGGAGGCCGAGGCAGGCGGATCACGAGGTCAGGAGCTGGAGACAATCCTGGCTAACACGGTGAAAACCCATCTCTACCAAAAATACAAAAAATTAGCTGGGCATGGTGGTGGGCGCCTCCCAGGTACTCGGGAGGCTGAGGCAGGAGAATGGCTGAACCAGGGAGGCAGAGCTTGCAGTGAGGCGAGATCGCACCACCGCACTCCAGCCTGGGTGACAGAGCCTCTGTCTCAAAACAAAACAAAACAAACAAACAAACAAACAAACCTGTCAGGTTTCACATCTGTGCTTTGGATGGAAAGCCCATCACTCACAGCAGTCAGGGATGTTCCATAACTCACTGGGGCTCAGCTTGAATTTTTCTATTTAGATAATGTAAACATCTAGGAGCACTTCTGCTTCCATGTAACCTCTTAATAATTGATGTCCCTAAAATTCTATGTTCTTAGGGACAGTTTCTTTCGCTTCCATAGGGCACCAGCTTTCATGCTGTTCTATGTAATATGTAAAAACCTGAATGTTAATCTCCAAGACATTGTTCACATCACACATTCCAGTATGTTTCATTTGTGACCTGAATGTAGGACAATATCAAAGAACTGAAAACTTGTTGATAAAAATTGGACCCTATGACTGTAGTTAGTGAATAATTTACCCCTTAGGGTTAATTACACCTGAGTTCATCAGCACCTGTGTAAAGAAAAGAAAAAAAAAAAAATGTGACCTTGGCTGGTCACTGTGACTCAACGCCTGTAATCCCAGCACTTTGGGAGGCCGAGGTGGGTGGATCACCTGAGGTCAGGAGTTTGAGTATAGCCTGGCCAACATGGTGAAACCCCATCTCTACTAAAAATTCAAAAATTAGCTGGGGGTGGTGGCGGGAGCTATAATCCCAGCTACTTGGAAGGCTGAGGCAGGAGAATCGCTTGAACCTGAGGGATGGAGGTTGCAGTGAGCTAAGATCATGCCACTTCACTCCACCCTGGGCAACATGCCTTGTACTGTAACGGACAGCCTCTCCCTTCCTGCATAATTAGCCCTATTCAATTTTAAGTAGCCAATCAGGTCAGTTAGATTGTGCAGTAGGACTCCAGCTAATGGGGAGAGGACACAGCCACAGGATCTGCTGCGTTAGGGATAAAAACTCCTGCCCTACCTTGCTTGGTGTGCTCTTGCGACCACACCAGGTGCAAGTGGCACCCTTCTGCAGAAGTAAATTGCCTTGCTGAGAAAGCTTTCTGCCAGAGTGCTTATTCTTCTTTGTGGCACCAAGCATTTATTTCCAACGATCTTGGGGGCTCGTCTGGGATTCACTTTCTCCTCTGGGGAGAGGTCCCCAGTCATCTCTAATGAGATGTGTCCCACTGCCTTGTTGCCATGGCCTCAGAGGCAGGGGTACTGGGACTTCCCCTGGAGTGATAAATAAACATGGACTGTCAGCAATGTGGGCGGAAGGATCGTTACACACCACGGTGACCAGGTAACTCTGTGCGCAGACCAAGGTAAGAAACTTCACAGGCGTTATAAAGTATTTCCTTGGTGGTCAGGATATCTTGGAGGTTGAAAGTGAATGAATGAGATTCAAGGACATTGAATGCGGAGTGAGGGAGTCCAATCCGCAGTTCCACGGTCACCTCATATGGCTTATGGCGGCCCTCCTGTAAGGGAGTCCAGGTCGGGAGCTTATATTGAAGCCGCCAATGCTGAGATGTACCTAAATTCCCTCTGGGGAAGTGGCCAGAGAGAAGGAAGCAAAATGAGAAGAGTGGAAGAGACCTCCAATAGGTGGGGTTAAGCCTTTCAGGAGAGGGAAGGCAAGAAATCTCTAATATAATGAGTTCAGCCTCACCCCAGACTTCCAAGGTAAGAAAGGCAAGAAATCTCTAGTACGACAGATTGAGCCTGACCAGTACCCAAAATGGGAAATACCCCAAGTAGGATAGGTAGTAAAAAGGATAAAACTAACAGCAATGATATTCCCCTTGATAGTCCCCTAGGTTTCATGTTAAAGTATTGGAAAGATAATTAAAGGACATAGGGAAAAGAAACAAATGATAAAATGTTGCTGTTTTATTTGGACCCAAGAACCCATCCTCAAACCTTAGTCTTCTGGCCAAAGTTTGGGTCAAATGAGGATGTGATGTGTTGGCTTTTAATTCAATATGTGAATGATAAAAGTCCAGTCACTCAAGAAGAGCTGGACTATACTCTTTGTTGGAGACAAGGACCTGTCCTCCTTTGTCCTTTAAAGACAACCGGGGGAAACCCTGATCTAGCACCTCTGAAAGCTAGTTCCAATGCCTAAAGACTCCAATGCATGGGATCCCCTAGACCATCTTCCTCTGCTCAGTACCCCCCAATCCCTCTCCTCAGGGACCTCCTGGGGCTCCCTTCACCCCGAAACATAAATTTCTTCCAATGAGCAGGTGATATCAGATTGAGGGAAACAAACAGAGGAGTGGGCTGCTTCTGAATCCTCTACATTTACCAAGAGCTCTTGGTGGGATTCTAGAGAAAAAAGACAAAGCCCCTGACCCCCCTATTCTTCCTCAAAGCTGCCCCAGACCCAGCTCCAAATCCCCTCCTCCTTACAAGCCTGGTTCTTGGGAATTGTCATCCCATGAGCCTGCTCCTTACCAGCTTAAGTACCATTCCCTAAAAGGACTCCAATGTGAGGTAGAACAATGTAAAAAGGATATTCAGAATTTCCCTTTTCCTCTTGCCTCTAAGGAGTCAGCCCCAACCCTCTTCCCCTTAAGGGAGGTGTTGCAAGGAGGGGGGCCATTGGCTTCATGAATGCTCCCTTAACTAGCTCAGAAGTTCAAAATTTAAAACAAAAACTCAAGCCACTATTAGATGACCCTTAAGGAGTGGCAGATCACATTGGCAAATTGTTAGGACCTCAGTTATACACTTGGGCTGAGTTAATGTCCATCCTGGACATCCTCTTTTCAGGAAGAAAGGAACATGATCCGTAGGGCTGCTATGATAGTCTGGGAACATGAACATCCTCTTGGTCAAAACGTTCCAGCTGTGGACCAAAAATTCCCCACCCAAGACCCCCAGTGGGATAATAACAATGCAGCTCACTGGGAAAATATGCAAGACCTCAGGGAAATGATAATATATTCGGGAGTCAGTGCCCCCCCCCAAAAATGAAATCTTTCCCGAGCATTCAACATTCAACAAGAGAAGGATGACGGGCCTATGGAATTCGTAGATAGACTGAAAGAGTAATGAGAACATATGCAGACTTAGATTTAGAAGACCCACTAGGGCACAAAATGCTAAAGCTTCATTTTGTCACCAATGGTTGGCCAGATATCTCAAAAATATTACAAAAGATAGAGAATTGGAAAGACCATCCTATGAGTGATCTTCTCAGAGAAGCTCAGAGAGTATATGTGAGGAGGGATGAAGAGAAGCAAAACCAGAAGGCAAAAATGATGTTATCCACCTTCCAGCAGGGGGCTCCAAACCCCACACTTCTAAACAAAGCTTCCAGGGGGCCAAAACCTGTGAAGGATCCAAGTCTTCATCTGTCACTCCCTATAAAGGGCATAGGGAAGCAAAACCAAAGAATCCTAGAGTAGGAAAAGAGGAAGGACAGGATAAGTGTTTGAAATGTGGTAGAGAAGGTCACTTCAAGAGGGAATGTTCCCACTGGGAGAAGGAAAGAAGTTATTCCACTCATGACTTTTGAGGAAGAATGGGGGGTCAGGGGCTATGTATTTTTTCTCTCGAATCCCACCAAAAGCTCTTGGTAAATTTAGAGGTGGGGCAAAAATATGAGCTCATAACCTTTTTAGTAGATTCAGAAGCAGCCCGCTCCTCTGTTTGTTTCCCTCCATCTGATATCACCTGCTCCTTGGAAGAACTTTCTGTTTCAGGGGTAAAGGGAGAAGGATTTAAAGCCAAAATCCTAGAGGAAGCAGAAGTCAGATACAAAAACCGATCAACTCATATTTTTATTAATCCCTTACCTGAGTCAGGAATTAATCAATTAGGAAGGGACTTAATGCTAAACTAGTTATAGGCTTACATGTTGGCACAGAGGGATTCCTCACCTCATTAAACCTACTTATCACCGTGGATGAAAAATACATTCATCCTGATGTCTGGTCAAGAGAAAGAAATTGGGGAAGACTTCAAGTCCCTTCGATACACATAAAGTTTAAAACCCCTGGGAAAATAGTAAGAAGAAAGCACTATCCCATTCCCCTAGCAGGCAGAATAGGCTTGAAGCCCATAATTGAAGGTCTCATTCAGGACAGGCTCTTTGAACCCTGTTTGTCCCCTTATAACACCCCAATACTGCCTGTAAAGAAATCAGATGGGTCATATCAACTAGTACCTGACCTCAGAGCTATCAACCAGATAGTCCTGGCTACTCATCCCGATGTCCCTAATCCTTACACCATCCTCAGCAAAATCCCATATGACCATCAATGGTTTACAGTAATAGACTTAAAGGACACCTTCTGGGCATGCCCCTTGGCTGAAAACAGCCGGGACATATTTGCTTTCGAATGGGAAGATGCTCATTCTGGATGGAAGCAACAGTACCCATGGGGATTTTTGCCCCAAGGGTTCACAGATTCCCCTAACCTCTTTGGCCAAATTTTAGAACAGGTTCTGGAACAGATTTCTACCCCCAAACACATATGTTTGCTCCAATATGTAAATGTTCTTCTTGTAACTGGTGAGGCTGTAGAACAAGTGACTGATTTTTCCATCCATGTCCTTAACTGTTTGCAAGGAGGAAGGTTATGAGTTTCAAAGGGAAAGCTTCAATTTGTAGATCCAGAAGTGAAGTACTTGGCATACTTAATAAGTAAATGCAAATGAAGGATAGGGCCTGAACGAGTTGAAGGAATCGTGTCATTGCCTTTGCCTGACTAAGCAAGAACTCAGAAAATTTCTAGGATTAGTTGGGTATTGTCACTTACGAATTGACTCATAGGCCCTAAGGACAAAGCCTTTATATCTAATGCTTACCCAAGAAAAGCCTAACCTTCTCCCGCGGACTTCTGAAGAAATCCACCAGGTTGAAGAACTTAAACATCAACTTGTAACTGCCCCTGCCCTAGCCTTACTTTCCCTAGAGAAAGCATTTCACCTTGTCGTTAATGTGAACAAGGGGGTAGCTCTAGGAGCACTTACCCAGGAACAACGGGGGCGTCGGCAACCTGTAGCCTTCCTATCAAAAGTTTTAGATCTACTAACTTTGGGTGGCCCGAATGTGTTCAATACATTGCAGTTACCACCCTGTTAACTGAAGAAAGTAGGAAGTAACCTTTGGAGGAAACTTAATTGTGAGCACACCCCATCAAGTTACAACTATCTAGAACCAAAAAGCAGGGAGATGGCTCACCGACTCAAGAATTTTTAAGTATCTAGCTATCTTATTAAAAAGAGATGACTTAACATTAACCAATGACAATTCACTTAACCCAGCAGGTTTCCCAACAGGGAACCCAAATCAAAAAGAGCCAGAACATAAGTGTTTAGATCTAATTAATTCTCACACACAAGTCAGGCCTGATTTGAGGCCCCTTTCAAAACGGGACAACACCTAATCCTAGATGGCTCTTCTCGAGTGATTGAAGGGAAAAGGCATAACGGACATTCAGTAATTGATGGCGAAGCTCTCACAGAGATAGAGTCGGGAAGATTGCCTAACAATTGGTCCGCTCAAACATGTGAATTGCTTGCACTAAATCAAGCCGTAAAGCACTTGCAAAATCCAGAAGGGACAATTTATGCTGATTCCAAATATGCCTTTGGAGTAGCTCATACCCTTAGGAGAATTTCAGAGTGAACAAAGTCTTATTAATAGTAAAGGCCAAGACCTGGTCCACAAAGATATAATCACCAAAGTATTAGATAATCTCCAGCTGCCAGAAGAAATCGCTATTGTCCATGTTCCAGGACACCAAAAAAAGACCTCCTTTGAAAGCTGAGGGAATAACCTTGCAGATCAAATAGCCAAACAAGCTGCTGCTTCTTCTCAAATGCCTGTTTTTCACTTAACCCCTTGCCTTCCTCCCCCAACTGCAGTTCCTATCTTTTCTTCTACTGAAAAGGAGAAATTAATAAAAATAGGGGCCAAAGAAAATTTGTGCATGGTGGTGCATGCCTATAATCCCAGCTACTGGGGAGGCTGAGGTGGGAGAATCGCTTGAGCCTTGGAGGTGGAGGTTGCAGTGAGCCTAGATCATGCCATTGCACTCCAGCCTGGGCAACACAGCGAGACTCCATCTCAAAAAAAAAAAAAAAAAGGCCCCTTCTTTAGCCACAACGACAAAAAGACAAGATTGTACTTTTACAGCACACACTCATGGGATAAAACAAGGACCCTTGTCCTGATGGAAGTTCTAATGAAGAAGAATAAGCATTGTCAAATGTAGGTGTGTGCCTTTGGACTTGGGCTGGTTTATCTCTGGCCATATATACAACATAGAGTAGGGGTCAACCTTGACATGACAGTTAATGACTCCCATGGCCTTAGTGCATTGACATCTTGCAGAAATCAACAACAAAGTCCAGTGCTTTCTTCTTTTATGTTAAATGCAGCAGAGTGGATGTCGGAGCATACCTCTATTTGTGTACTATTCTAGATATAGATTATAAGGCAATTAAATTTATACATGTATGAAAGTTTCTTTCTATATTACTGTTAGTACCAATATTTATCAATACTTCCATATTCATTCTACATCTTTATTCTCTATAAATATAAATAAAAATATTGATATATTGGTATATATATACACACATAGGTAAATATAATTTTTTTTTTTTTTTTTGAGATGGAGTTTCACTCTTGTTGTCCAGGCTGGAGTGCAATGGTGCAGTTTGGGTCAGTGTAACCTCCGCCTCCTGGGTTCAAGCACTTCTCCTGCCTCAGCCTCCCAAGTAGCTGGGATCACAGGTCTGTGCAACCATACCTGACTAATTTTCATATTTTCAGTAGAGACAGGGTTTCTCCATATTGGTCAGGCTGGTCTTGAACTCCCCGCCTCAGGTGATCCACCCACCTTGGCCTCCCAAATTGCTGGGATTACAGGCATGAGCCACTGCACCTGGCCAGGTAAATAGATTTTTTTAAACTTACATACAGGATGAGTATGTCTATGTAAATATGTATACAAGAAATATTCCCCAAAAAACCATTTTCAATCACTTGGCATATACACATTATGCAGGTATGTAATTACTTCCAATCTCTTTTACTCAATAGCATTTCAGAATGAAACATATTTGTACAATATTGTTTGTATAAACAAAATAACCTTCACCTTCAGTAGCATAGGCCTCAGAAATGAGCTGACAGCAAAGCCACATTATACATGCTGTTCAGGTGTGCATTTCAGCATCCTGCATTCCTTCTCAATGTATGTATGTGCTCTTCACATCCACTAGTTTGGGCCTACTTTGTTAAATCTGTAGTCACTACTTAGATAATTGGCTGATTGAATGTACCTAGGCAAAGAAAATTGGCTGATTGGAATCACCTTGGGCTAATCTAATTGGCTAATTCAATTCACCTATTGTGATACAATTGCCTAATTGGTATCACTTGGGCTAATTTAATTGGCTGATTGGAATCACTTGGGCTGAGCTAACTGGCTGACTAGAATCACATGGGCTGAGTTCATTGAATTTCTGTGTCTTGAGGCGAATGAGTAAGGTAATGACCTCTTACATACTTTTCTTTTTTTCAATACATACTCACAAATGGACATTAATTAGACATGTGTATAAGCCTTTGTGTTTGTATATGTTTCTGTATATACATGTCTTATATGTTTCTAAATCTACAGAATAAAGTGCCTGGCCAGGTGTGGTGGCTCACGCCTGTAATTCCCAACACTTTGGAAGGCAGAGGTGGGTGGATCACGTGAGGTCAGCAGTTTGAGACCAACATATTTGTGCTACACATGCTCACAGGCACGTAGTACACCCTATATCCTTGTACTTTAATCAGGATATCTGTGCTGCACGTGCTTACGGTCATGTCCCAGCTCACAGCCTATGCCCCTTCCTTATTTGGGAATATTATTACTTTTCTAAGTCTTTTCATAAGGAACTTCCTCTTTTCCTTTGTTCTCCATTGCTTTTACCTATTTAGAAAAGTTTTAAGTTCTTAGCCAATCAGGTTCAGTTTAAATTGTGAGGTCTGGCTCCAGGCAATGGAGACAAGTAGCAGGGACAAGCTGCTTAAGGGATAAAAATTACTTCCCTCCTTTATTCAGCTGTGCTCTTGCCATTATCCCATCTGCAAGGAGCACCCTTGTGCAGAATGTAAATTTGCCTTGCTTAGAAAACTTTTGTCTGAATCCTGATTTTTCCTTGTGGTACCGAGGAACAAGCATTCTATTCCTGAATAAACATTTTACTTATAACAAAATGGTGGCCCATATGGGGAGCCATTCTCCTCCGGGGGGTCTCCAGTCCTCTCTCATGAGGAGGCACCCCACTGCCTCATTGAGGCAGCCTCAGGGGTAAGGAATCAAGATCTACTCAGTGTGACAAATAAACCCGACTCTCAGCAATGCAGGAAGAAACCAGCCAGTGACCTGGAGTAAAGGACCCTCATATACCACGTGGACCAGGCAACCTCATGCATGAACCAAGGAAGGAAATGCCAGAGGAGCCGGTAAAGTATTTCCTTGGTGGTCAGGACTAAGAAAAGAAAAGCAGTGGGGCGGTGAAGCATTCCTTGGTTAGGACATACCAAGGAAAGAGGAGCCACAGGGGCAGTAAGGCATTCCTTAGTTGGGAGTAAGGGAAGAAAAGCCACTGGGAGTGATGAAGTATTCCTTAGTCGGGATGTCTTAGAGGTTACAAAAAGGTGAAAAATTCCTATTGGGGGAGACTGAACCTCACACATTCCTCTGGCAGTAGGAAAAATAGTCAGAACTTCCCTTTCCTCTCTTCTCAGCAGAAGAAAGAAGCTAAGCTCCGTTCCTACCGGCCGCTCCCTAGGGACAGGAGAAGGAGACGGGAGAACAGCAGTGTAGGTGGCTGGCAGAGGCAGGGAAAGACCAGCAGAGAGGAAAGAGAAACTGAGAAAAGTCAGAGAGAAAGAGAGAGCAGCAAGTACAGCTCCACATTGTTGCAGATCACTGGCACCCAGCAGAGTGGCGGCTGGAACACTCTCCTCGCACCTGGCCATGCAGCCAGAGCCACTCAGGCCACTGGCCACCAAGCTCCAAACCTTCCATGCCACTCGGGCGTGTCTTGCCACCCTCGGAGGACGGCAGGCCATGGACACCTGTAAGTTGGAGCTGAGCAGAAGAGTATGAGTGCGTCAGGGCCAGGAGCCTGTGCCACCCAGCCAGGCAGCCAGTTGCCCGGGAGGGGGGGTTGGGGGGGGGTGTGGATTGCTCTCCCCAGCCTGGCTCTGCATAGAAGAAGAGCGCAGGGACTGGCGCTGGGAAGAGAGCAGAGGAGGAGAAGTTCCATGACTCGTGCAACTTGCTGCGGGCATCTGCTGAGTCTCTTGGCCTGCGGCACCCCAGGGCCTGGACTGCAGCCACCTGGATCCCACCCAGCCCAAGAGACTACGTGGGGAGAGAAGCAAGAGGGGATGACAGAGAGAGAAAGACAAAGTGCAAATGAGAGAGAGAAACAGAGAGGGAGAAAGAGTGAGAGAGAGACTGGAAGAGACAGAGATCAGAGAGAGACACAGAGGGTGAGACCAGGGAGAGAAATACTGTAAAAGGAAGTCAGAAGGTTGAGGCATGTCAAAGATTGTCTGTGAAAGTCATAAAAAAATTATTTAACAAGAATGTATACAGGAGGCCGGGCGCGGTGGCTCAAGCCTGTAATCCCAGCACTTTGGGAGGCCGAGACGGGCGGATCACGAGGTCAGGAGATCGAGACCACCCTAGCGAACACGGTGAAACCCCGTCTCTACTAAAAAATACAAAAAACTAGCCGGGCGAGGTGGCGGGCGCCTGTGGTCCCAGCTACTCGGGAGGCTGAGGTAGGAGAATGGCGTAAGCCCGGGAGGCGGAGCTTGCAGTGAGCCGAGATCGCCACTGCACTCCAGCCTGGGCAACAGAGCAAGACTCCGTCTCAAAAAAAAAAAAAAAAAAAAAAAA
>NC_037687.1:19537663-19546793 GCF_003255815.1 Theropithecus gelada | reverse complement strand
AAAAAAAAAAAAAAAAAAAAAAAAAAAAGAATGTATACAGGAAATATTGTATAATTTAAAAGTAATGGCCGGGCGCGGTGGCTCAAGCCTGTAATCCCAGCACTTTGGGAGGCCGAGACGGGCGGATCACGAGGTCAGGAGATCGAGACCATCCTGGCTAACACGGTGAAACCCCGTCTCTACTAAAAATTACAAAAAACTAGCCGGGCGAGGTGGCGGGTGCCTGTAGTCCCAGCTACTCGGGAGGCTGAGGCCGGAGAATGGCGTGAACCCGGGAGGCGGAGCTTGCAGTGAGCCGAGATCCGGCCACTGCACTCCAGCCTGGGTGACAGAGCAAGACTCCGTCTCAAAAAAAAAAAAAAATAAAATAAAAAATAAAAGTAATTAGCCCTCCTGAATATAAAACTATTAAAGGAACAGTTTATATGCAAGGTATGTAAGGAAATTAAAATATACTTTTAGGAAAAGGATAAGAAAGGTGGTAAAGAAAATTCAGAAGGAAAAATGAATAATACTAAAGCAATGAGAAATGTTATCCAAACCCCTTATAAAAGAAATCTTGTTCCAACTGCATCGAGGAACCCAGGCCAGCCCAAAGTTAATGCCAACAAATTTCCACCTCCAGCGGCTCCTAGAGAGGCCGTGGCATGAGGTGGCAGGGGGACCTAGCTGTGGACAGACACTTCCTGTGCTGGGGAGGGCGCTGGGCAACCACTGGACAGCACAAACCAGCCAGAGGCCAGGGGCCAGATGGTGGGGGCTCAGGCAGGAGCAACCTCCAGGGACAACTGGGCCAGTTCCAGAGCCCCTCATTCCCAAGGCGGGGATGCACAGGAGTGGTGAGGGCCACAGTGAGTCTGAAACCTTGAGAGGGTGCGAGGACGCCATGTCTCCTGGGTGGCGCTAAGCGAGTGTAGACGGCAAGCCACCCAGGTGCGGGGGCAAGAGACCCAAGGCACAAGCTGTTCCAGTAAAACAAAGAAAATACTTAAAATAAGAATAGTTATGTTAGACATAGAATATAGATATGATTATATATGAATATTACTAATCATTAGTTTATAGCATTACTCTTTATTCCAATATTATAATAATCTTTGTTCTACTATTGTAACCTAGGAAGAAGAGTGTGAGCCCTCTGTCATGCCCGGACAGGGCCACTAGAGGGCTCCTTGGTCTAGCGGTAACGCCAGTGCTTGGGAAGGCACCCATTACTTAGCCTACCTGGAGAGGGAGTCTCCCGTCCCCGCGCCCCGGGGAGTTAGAGAAGAGTCTGCGCCACTGCCTCTTGTGGAAGGCCTGACATTAGTCAGGCCCGCCCGCAACCATCCGGATACCTAACCATCTCCCTGTGATGCTGTGCTTCAGCGGTCATGCTCCTGGTCTGCTTTCATGTTCCGCCCTGCACACCTGGCTCCGCCTTCTAGATAGCAGTAGCAGAATTAGTGAAAGCACTAAAGTCTTTGAAATGCAGAGAAGAAATAATGAGGTAAGCTGTTCTCTCTCTCGCTCCACCTCGGCTACCATACAGGGAAGGGCCCACTGTCCGGTGTACACATGACTCGCGTGACCTTACCTATCACTGGAGATGGCTCACACTCCTTACCCTGTCCCCTTGCCTTGTATCCAATAAATAACAGGGCAGCCAGGCATTCGGGGCCACTACTGGTCTCCGTGACTTGGTGGTCGTGGTCCCCCCGGGTCCAGCTGTCTTTTCTTCTTTGTCTTGTGTCTTTATTTACAAGATCTCTTGTCTCCGCACATGAAAAGAAAAACCCACAGGCCCTGTAGGGCTGGACCCTATAGTGAGGATCTTCCACTTTCCCTTTTCTCAGAACTAAAAGTCTTTTAGCACAGGTACCACCCCTAGAGTGTCCAGCACACCAACATCAGCCTGGAGACCACGTCCTCATCAAAGGATAGAAAAAAGGAAAACTTGAGACAGCCTAGGAAGGCCCCTACCTCATGCTGCTACCCACCGAGACTGCCGTTTGCACAGCAGAAAAAGGATGGACACATCACACCCAAGTCAAAAAAGCATCATCATGTTCAAAATCATGGGCCATTGTTCCAAGGTGAAGCCCTACCAAATTAAAGCTAAGAAAAACTTAATCTATCTACCTTATCTTCCTTTAATTACTCCCCATCTTTTTTTTTCAACTTTTTTTTATTATTATGCTTTAAGTTCTGGGGTACATGTGCAGAATATGCAGTTCTGTTACAGTTATACACGTGCCATAGTGGTTTGCTGCATCCATCAACCCGTCACCTACATTAGGTATTTCTCCTAATGCTATCCCTCCCCTAGTGCCCCACCCCTCGACAGGCCCCAGTGTGTGATGTTCCCCACCCTGTGTCCACGTGTTCTTATTGTACAACTCCCATTTATAAGTGAGAACATGTGCTGTTTGGTTTTCTGTTCTTGTGTTGGTTTACTGAGAATGATGGTTTCCAGCTTCATCCATGTCTCTGCAAAGGACATGAACTCATCCTTTTTTATGGCTGCATAGCATTCCACAGTGTATGTATGCCACATTTTCTTTATCCAGTCTATCATTGATGGACATTTGGGTTGGTTCTAAGTCTTTGATATTGTGAATAGTGCTGCAATAAAAATATGTGTGCATGGGCCGGGTGCGGTGGCTCATGCCTGTAATCCCAGCACTTTGGGAGGCCAAGGCAGGTGGATCACGAAGTCAGGAGATCAAGACCATCTTGGCTAACATGGTTAAACTCCATCTCTACTAAAATTACAAAAATTAGCTGGGCGTGGTGGTGGGCACCTGTAGTGCCAGCTACTGGGAGGCTGAGGAAGGAGAATGGCGTGAACCTGGGATGTGGAGCTTGCAGTGAGCTGAGACCATGCCACTGCACTCCAGCCTGGGCATCAGAGCGAGACTCCATATCAAAAAAAAAAAAAAAAAAGGTGTACATGTGTCTTTATAGTCATGATTTATAATCCTTTGGGTATATATCCAGTAATGGGATTACTGGGTCAAATGGTATTTCTAGTTCTAGATTCTTTTTTTTTTTTTTTTTTTTTTTTTTTAATAGTTGTGTTTGGGGGTGTTTTCCCCCCCCTCCTTTCATTTTTTTCACCTCTTTTTGAGGTTCAACCCCCCTCATGGAGATTTCTCACCTCCATTNTTTTTTTTTTTTTTTTTTTTTTTTGAGACGGAGTCTGGCTCTGTCGCCTGGGCTGGAGTGCAGTGGCCGGATCTCAGCTCACTGCAAGCTCCGTCCCCCGGGTTTACGCCATTCTCCTGCCTCAGCCTCCCGAGTAGCTGGGACTACAGGCGCCCGCCGCCTCGCCCGGCTAGTTTTTTGTATTTTTTAGTAGAGACGGGGTTTCACCGTGTTCGCCAGGATGGTCTCGATCTCCTGACCTCGTGATCCGCCCGTCTCGGCCTCCCAAAGTGCTGGGATTACAGGCTTGAGCCACCGCGCCCGGCCTAGTTCTAGATTCTTGAGGAATTGTCACACTGTCTTCCACAATGGTTGAACTAATTTACACACCCACCAACAGTGTAAAAGCATTCCTATTTCTCCACATCCTCTCCAGCATCTGTTTCCTGATTTTTTAATGACTGCCATTCTCACTGGTGTGAGATGGTAACTCATTGTGGTTTTGATTTGCATTTTCTCTAATGACCAGTGATGATGAGCATTTTTTCATGTGTTTGTTGGCCACATAAATGTCTTCTTTTGAGAAGTGTCTGTTCATATTCTTTGCCCACTTTTTGATGGGGTTGTTCGTTTCTTCCTTGTAAATTTGTTTAAGTTCTTTGTAGATTCTGCCTATTAACCCTTTGTCAGAAGAATAGATGCAAAAATTTTCTCCTATTCTGTAGGTTTCCTGTTCAGTCTGATGATAGTTTCTTTTGCTCTGCAGAAGCTCTTTAGTTTAATTAGATCCCATTTGTCAATTTTGGCTTTTGTTGTGTTGCTTTTGGTGTTTTAGACGTGAAGTCTTTGCGCATGCCTATGTCCTGAATGGTATTGCCTAGGTTTTCTTCTAGGGTTTTTATGGTCTTAGGTCTTACGTTTAAGTCTTTAATCCATCTTGAGTTAATTTTTGTATAAAGTGTAAGGAAGGGGTCCAGTTTCAGTTTTCTGTATATGGCTAGCCAGTTTTCCCAATGCCATTTATTAAATAGGGAGTCCTTTCCACATTGGTTGTTTGTGTCAGGTTTGTCAAAGATCAGATGGTTGTAGTTGTGTGGTGTTATTTCTGAGGCCTCTGTTCTGTTCCATTGGTCTATATATCTGTTTCGGTACCAGTACCATGCTGTTTTGATTACTGTAGACTTTCAGTATAGTTTGAAGTCAGGTAGCATGATGCCTCCAGCTTTGTTCTTTTTGATTAAGATTGTCTTGGCTATGCAGGCTCTTTCCTGGTTCCATAGGAAGTTTAAAGTAGATTTTTTCCAATTCTGTGAAGAAAGTCATTAGTAACTTGATGGTGATAGCATTAAATCTATAAATTACTTTGGGTGGTATGGCCATTTTCATGATATTGATTCTTCCTGTCCATGAGCATGGAATGTTTTTCAATTGTTTGTGTCCTGTCTTATTTTCTTGAGCAGTGGTTTGTAGTTCTTCTTGAAGAGGTCCTTCACATCCCTTGTAAGGTGTATTCCTAGGTATTTTATTCCCTTTGTAGCAGTTGTGAATGGGAGTTCACTCATGATTTGGCTGTCTTTGTTGTTATTGGTATATAGGAATGCTTGTGATTTTTGCACATTGATTTTGTATCTTGAGACTTCGCTGAAGTTGCTTATCAGCTTAAGGAGATTTTGGGCTGAGACGATGGGGTTTTCTAAATATACAGTCATGAAATAGAAACAATTTGACTTCCTCTTTTCCTAATTGAATACCCTTTATTTCTTTCTCTTGCCTGATTGTCCTGGTCAGAACTTCCAGTACTATGTTGAATAGGAGTGGTGAGAGAGGGCATCCTTGTCTTGTGCCAGTTTTCAAAGGGAATGCTTCCAGTTTTTGCTTATTCAGTATGATATTGGCGGTGCATTTGTCATAAATAGCTCTTATTATTTTGAGATACATTCCATCGATACATAGTTTATTGAGAGCTTTTAGCAGGAAAGGGTGTTGAATTTTGTCAAAGGCCTTTTCTACATCTGTTGAGAATATCATGTGGTTTTTGTCATTGGTTCTGCTTATGTGATGAATTACATTTATTGATTTGTATATGTTGAACCAGCCTTGCATCCGAGGGATCAAGCCGACTTGATCTTGCTGGATAAACTTTTTGATGTGCTGCTGGATTCGCTTTTCCAGTATTTTATTGAGGATTTTTCCATCGATGTTCATCAGGGATATTGGCCTGAAATTTTGTGGGTTTTTTGGTTGTGTCTCTGCCAGGTTTTGGTATCAGGATGATGCTGGCCTCATAAAATGAGTTAGGGAGGATTCCCTCTTTTTCTATTGTTTGGAATAGTTTAATAAGAAATGGTACCAACTCCTCTTTGTACCTCTGGTAAAATTCGACTGTGAATCTGTCTGGTCCTGGACTTTTTTTGGTTGGTAGGCTATTAATTACTGCCTCAATTTCTGAACTTGTTATTGGTCTATTCAGGGATTTGACTTCTTCTTGGTTTAGTCGTGGGAGAGTGTATGTGTCCAGGAATTTATCCATTTCTTCTAGATTTTCTAGTTTATTTGCATAGAGGTGTTTATAGTATTCTCTGATGGTGGTTTGTATTTCTGTGGAATCAGTGGTGATATCCCCTTTATCATTTTTTATTGTGTCCATTTGGTTCTTCTCTCTTTTCTTCTTTATTAGTCTGGCTAGCAGTCTATCTATTTCATTTATCTTTTCAAAAAAACCAGCTCCTGGAGTCACTGATTTTTTGAAGAGCTTTTTGTGTCTCTATCTCCTTCAGTTCTGCTCTGATCTTAGTTATTTCTTGTCTTCTGCTAGCTTTTGAATTTGTTTCCTCTTGCTTCTCTAGTTCTTTTAATTTTGATGGTGGGTTGTGATTTTAGATCTTTCCTGCTTTCTCTTGTGGATATTTAGTGCTGTAAATTTTCCTCTACACACTGCTTTAAATGTGCCCCAGAGATTCTGGTATGTTGCGTCTTTGTTCTCATTGGTTTCAAAGAACATCTTTATTTCTGCCTTCATTTCATTATGTACCCAGTAGTCATCCAGGGGCAGGTTGTTCAGTTTCCATGTAGTTGTGCGGTTTTGAATGAGCTCTAATTTGATTGCACTGTGACCTGAGAGACTGTTATGATTTCCATTCTTTCCCATTTGCTGAGCAGTGTTTTACTTCCAATTATGTGGTCAATTTTAGAATAAGTGTTATGTGGTGCTGAGAAGAATGTATATTCTGTTGATTTAGGCTGGAGAGTTCTGTAGATGTCTTTTAGATCCACTTAATCCAGAGCTGAGTTCAAATCCTGAATATCCTTGTTAATTTTCTGTTTCATTGTTCTGTGTAATATTGACAGTGGGGTGTTAAAGTCTCCCACTGTTATTGTGTAGGAGTCTAAGTCTCTTTGTAGGTCTCTAAGAACTTGCTTTATGAATCTGGGTGCTCCTGTATTGGGTCCATATATACTTAGGATTATTAGCTCTTCTTGATGCCTCAATCCCGTTACCATTACGTAATGCCCTTCTTTGTCTCTTTTAATCTTTGTTGGTTTAAAGTCTGTTTTATCAGAGATTAGGGTTGCACTCCTGCTTTTTTTTTTTTTTTTTTTTCACTTTCCATTTGCTTGGTAAGTATTCCTCCATCCCTTTATTTTGAGCCTATGTGTGTTTTTGCATGTGAAAAGAATCTCCTTAATACAGCACACTGATGGGTCTTGACTCTTTATCTAATTTGTCAGTCTGTGTCTTTTAATTGGGGTATTTAGCCCATTTACCTTTAAGGTTAATATTGTTATGTGTAAATTTGATCCTGTCATTATGATGCTAGCTGGTTATTTTGCCCATTAGTTGATGCAGTTTCTTCATAGTGTTGGTATTCTTTACAATTTGGTATGTTTTTGCAGTGGCTGGTACCAGTTGTTCCTTTCTATGTTTAGTGCTTCCTTCAGGATCTCTTTTAAGGCAGGCCTGGTGGTGACAAAATCTCTCAGAATTTGCTTGTCTGTAAAGTATTTTATTTCTCCTTCTCTTATGAAACTTAGTTTTACTGGATACGAAATTCTGGGTTGAAAATTCTTTAAGAATCTTGAATATTGGACCCCATTCTCTTCTAGCTTGTAAGGTTTCTACAGAGAGATCCACTGTTAGTCTGTCGGGCTTCCCTCTTTCTCTCTGGCTGCCCTTAACAATGTTTCCTTCATTTCAACCTTGGCGAATCTGATGATTATGTGTCTTGGGGTTGCTCTTCTTGAGGAGTATCTTTGTGGTGTTCTCTGTATTTCCTGAATTTCAATGTTGGCCTGTCTTGCTAGGTTTGGGAAGTTCTCCTGGATAGTCTCCTGAAGAGTGTTTTCCAACTTACCTCCATTGTCTCCATTACTTTCAGGTACCAGTCAAACATAGATAAGGCCTTTTGACATAGTCCCATATTTCTTGGAGGCCTTATTCATTCCTTTTTTTTTTTTTTTTTTTTTTTTTGAGACGGAATCTCGCGCTGTGTCACCCAGGCTGGAGTGCAGTGGCGCGATCTCGGCTCACTGCAAGCTCCGCCTCCCAGGTTCAGGCCATTCTCCTGCCTCAGCCTCCGAGTAGCTGGGACTACAGGCGCCCGCCACCACGCCCGGCTAGTTTTTTGTATTTTTAGTAGAGACGGGGTTTCACCATGTTAGCCAGGATGGTCTCGATCTCCTGACCTCGTGATCCGCCCGCCTCGGCCTCCCAAAGTGCTGGGATTACAGGCTTGAGCCACCGCGCCCGGCCATTCATTCCTTTCTATTCTTTTTTCTCTAATCTTTTCTTGCTTTATTTCATTAAGTTTATCTTCAATCCCTGATATCCTTTCTTCTGCTTGATCAATTCGGCTATTGATACTTGTATATACTTCACAAAGTTCTTGTGCTGTGTTTTTCAGCTCCATTAGGTCATTTATGTTCTTCTCTAAATTTGTTATTCTAGTAAGGAATTTGTCTAGCTTTTTTTCAAGGTTCTTAGCTTCCTTGCATTGGGTTAGAATATGCTTCTGCAGGTCAGAGGAGTTTGTTATTACCCACCTTATGAAGCCCACTTCTGTCAATTCATCAAACTCATTCTCCATCCAGTTTTGTTCCCTTGCTGAAGAGGAGTTGTGATCCTTTGGAGGAGAAAAGATGCTGTGGTTTTTGGAATTTTTAGCCTTTTTCCGCTGGTTTCTCCCCATCTTTGTGGATTTATCTACCTTTGGTCTTTGATGTTGGTGACCTTCGGATGGGGTCTCTGGGTGGAAGTGCTATTCCTTTCTGTTTGTTAGTTTTCCTTCTAACAGGCCGGTCTGCTGCAGGTCTGCTGGAATTCGCCGGAGGTCAACTCCAGACCTTGTTTGCCCGGGTATCACCAGCGGAGCCTGCAGAAGGGCAAATTTAGCTGCCTGTTCTTTCCTCTGGAAGCTTAGCCCAAGAGGGGCACCTGCCAGATGCCAGCCAGAGCTCTCCTGTATGAGGTGTCTGTCGGCCCCTATTGGGAGGTTTCTCCCAGTAAGGATACATGTGAGTCAGAGACCCACTTGAGGAGGCAGTAGGACTCATAGCAGAGCTCGAACTCTGAGCTGGGAGGTCTGCTGTACTCCACATCTGTCAGGCAGGGGCATTGAAGTCGGCTGAAGGTGCTCCATTCCAGGGAGATGGGGTTTTATCTATATAAAGTCCCTTACTGGGGCTGCTGCCTTTTTCTTCAGTGATGCCCCGTGCCCAGAGAGGAGAAATCTGGCAGTCTGGCCACAGCGGCTTTGCTGAACTGTGGTGGAATCCGCCCAGTTGGAAGTTTCCAACGGCTTTGTTTACAATGGAGGAAAAAATCGCCTACTCAAGCCTCAGCAATGTTGGACCCCCACTACTACTAGGGTTTTTTTTTTTCTTTTCTTTTCTTTTTTGAGATGGAGTCTCGCTCTGTAGCCCAGGCTGGAGTGCAGTGGCGCAATCTGGGCTCACTGCAAGCTCCGCCTCCCGGGTCTCCGCCATTCTTTTTTTTTTTTTTTTTTTT
>NC_037687.1:19510576-19537576 GCF_003255815.1 Theropithecus gelada | reverse complement strand
CTGTCGCCCAGGCTGGAGTGCAGTGGCCGGATCTCAGCTCACTGCAAGCTCCGCCTCCCAGGTTTACGCCATTCTCCTGCCTCAGCCTCCCTATAGCTGGGACTACAGGCGCCCGCCACCTCGCCCGGCTATTTTTTTTTGTATTTTTTAGTAGAGACGGGGTTTCACTGTGTTAGCCAGGATGGTCTCGATCTCCTGACCTCGTGATCCGCCCGTCTCGGCCTCCCAAAGTGCTGGGATTACAGGCTTGAGCCACCGCGCCCGGCCTCCGCCATTCTTTTGCCTCAGCCTCCCAGTCACTGGGAGACTACAGGCGCCCGCCACCATGCGCGGCTAATTTTTGTGTATTTTTAGTGGAGACAGGGTTTCACCATGTGAGCCAGGATGGTCTCGATCTCCTGACCTCGTGATCCGCCCACCTCGGCCTCCCAAAGTGCTGGGATTACAGGCCTGAGCCACCGCTCCCAGCCATATTTTATTAATATTTTTGTATAATTTTTATTTCAACCATAATAAAGTGCTGGGATTAGAGATGTGAGCCACTGAGCCTGGCCACATAATCCTGTTTCTATGTAAAGTGTAAAAAAAATTAAACTCATACAAGCAGAGAGTAGAATCATGGAAAAAAAAAAAATCCCCTCTGGGTTTTTTGTCTGGTTAAGAGACATTCTTCGTAATCATTCAGGAATTATATTTTCTTTCATCTTCTGCATCCTCCTGTTCTTCAGCCAATGGATGAAAAAAGATACAGAGGAGACACATTTGCCTTTTATCCACTTCACTTCTCCTCACTATTAGTCAATGTAAGTACGGCTAAGAATAGCAGTTTTCTGGCAGGACAGCCACTTCGCAGCGATAAATAACACACTGAAAAAAAAAACAAGTATAAGCATATGCATCAATAATGCTTGTGGTAAAATAAAGATTTATTTTGTTGATTTGTATTGAGTTCCTGTAATATTTGATCAAAAGCTAGCAAATATACAGCAGAAAAGGAATATCATTTTAAGTAGAAACCCTGGGAAGCCCCCTGGAAAATACTCCCTTTGAATACTTTAGCCAGAATTTTAGATTTCAAAAGGTCAAGTGAGCAAAACCCAAATCTTGTCTTTGTTTCTTTTGTTAATCATCTGGCCATTTCTAAAAGCATGGTAATTATGCCAAGCCATTGAAAAGATGTGGTTTTGATTAATTTTATCTCATTTCAAATGTTTTCTCTGTTAATTGTTTCATGTTAATCTAAAAGAAACGGCCTACATAACTATGTATTCAAGAAGTATTCATATTAAGATGTTTATAGTTTATTACAGTATAGTAGAATCCTCTATAATTAGAAGTTAATTATTTATAAATTTATTCTTTTTAAGGTTTTTCAAATGTGAAAAAAAATTAGGTATGCCTTTGGAAATCAGTTCAATTCTAGGACATTACCCACTGGTCTTCATGGTATTTCTGTAATGAATAGTGTAAACCTGGGTCACCAGAATGGTGCAGACATGCTGATTGAATTAGAATGAGTTCAGCCTTGATGGGAGACTATCAGTATCCCAGAGGCTGATCATTCACTACAGCTTGCTAAATGTTGTTCTGTAATACCAGTGAGCACTTTTACCCAGGTTACCCTTGTCCTCCCATTAATGTGGTCCTGTTGTGGTCTCCTGTTTCTCTTAGCTATCCCAGATGAGAGGTGATTATTTCTTGCATAAATAAGATTCCCTTTTTTCCCTCTGCCATAGGATCCGCTTATTCTCCCTACTGGAAGCAATGTGCAGGAGGCAGGAATGATGACAATATACAAACATGTTTCCTGCCATGTGGCCACTATAAGCAGCTTACAGTATGTTCCGCCTAGAAATCACTTAGACTTTCAGGCCAGCAGAGGTATTTTTCTATGTGTCTCTTTCTCTTAAAAGCACCTCTAATTAAGTTTGGCACAATCAGGATAATCTCTATTTTGATAAACACGAAGTCAACTCATGAGTGACCTAATTTTGTGAGTGATTTCCCACCACAGTCACACTTTTTTTTTACACTCAATAGGAATGTATTACACAGCAGGTGTGCAACAGACTGGGAATCCAGGGTATTATCACAACAACCTCTGCCTCCCAGGTTCAAGTGATTCTCCTGCCTCAGCCTCCCGAGTAGCTGGGACTACAGGCTACTCGGGTGCTGAGAAAACTGTCTAGCCATATGTAGAAAGCTGAAACTGGATCCTTTCCTTACACCTTATACAAAAATTAACTCAAGATGGATTAAAGACTTAAGTGTTAGACCTAAAACCATAAAAATCCTAGAAGAAAACCTATGCAATACCATTCAGGACATAGGCATGGGAAAGGACATCATGACTAAAACACCAAAAGCAATAGCAACAAAAGCCAAAATAGACAAATGACATCTAATTAAAATAAATCATGCTACTATAAAGACACATGCACACTATGTTTATTGTGGCACTATTCACAATAGCAGAGACTTGGAACCAACCCAAATGTCCATCAATGATAGACTGGATTAAGAAAATGTGGCACATATACACCATGGAATACTATGCAGCCATAAAAAAGGATGAGTTCATGTCTTCTGCATGGACATGGATGAAGCTGGAAACCATCATTCTCAGCAAACTATCACAAGGACAGAAAACCAAACACCGCATGTTCTCATTCATAGGTGGGAACTGAACACTTGGCACTTGGACACAGGGTAGGGAACATCACACACTGGGGCCTGTCGGGGGGTGGGGGGCTGAGGGAGTGATAGCATTAGGAGAAATACCTAATGTAAATGAGTTGATGTGTGCAGCAAACCAACATAGCACATGTATACTTATGTATCAAACCTGCTCTTTGTGCACATGTACCCTAGAATTTAAAGTATAATAATAATAAAATAATCACAAGTAACAGACTAAAAAATAATAATTAACTACTTTCCAGTTTTATTCATTACAAATATTAACTAACATCTTTTTCCTGGCTTAAATTATTTTTGTACCGTTTTATACATTCACACACACATGGAACAATAAAAACATATCCAATTATTCAATTTTAGTTGTTTTTATTAATATAAACCTTAAAAATGATTTTTTTTCCATTTGAAAAGGGCTTTTATTGTTGTACTCAAGAGTGTTATTTCTGGAGACAAAGTTGCCTGTGCTTTAATAGGCATTTTCTGGGAAAAATCTGAACCATAAGCCATAAAATTTTACATTAATAAATTCAAGACAAAGTATAGATTTGCTTTCAGCATTTTTGAGATGTTTAGTTTTCTATTAGTCATGCTATTAAAATAATTTTTGTTTGAATAATTGCTTTTCTGATAATATGTACAAACAGACGTCATAATTTTCTTCCACCTAAGGTTTATCTTCAGAGTAATTTGTGTATAGTTAACTCTATGTAAATTAACACTAAAAGTCTGTATGTTTGCAGGCAGAGAGACCACATGTTCAAAGAAAACTATATAACAAATATTTACTAATTTTTCAGAACTCAGAAATGTAAGAATTTTTTTATATTTCTTTTTTTTTTTTTTTTTTTTTTTTTTTTTTTTTGAGACGGAGTCTCGCTGTGTCTCCCAGGCTGGAGTGCAGTGGCGTGGTCTCGGCTCACTGCAAGCTCCGCCTCCCGGGTTCACGCCATTCTCCCACCTCAGCCTCCCAAGTAGCTGAGACTACAGGCGCCCACCACCACGCCCGGCTAGTTTTTTGTATTTTTAGTAGAGACGGGGTTTCACCATGTTAGCCAGGATAGTCTCGATCTCCTGACCTCGTGATCCACCCGCCTCGGCCTCCCAAAGTGCTGGGATTACAGGCTTGAGCCACCGCGCCCGGCCAGAATTTTTTTATATTTCTTTCTCTTTTTTTGAGATGGAGTCTCTCTCCGTCATCCAGGCTAGAGCGCAGTGGCGTGATCTCAGCTCACTGCAACCTTCCCTCCGGGGTTCAAGCGATTCTCCTGCCTCAGCCTCCAGGCGTGCACGACCATGTCCAGTTAATTTTTGTATTTTTAGTAGAGACGGGGTTTCACCATGTTCGCCAGGCTGATGTTCAGCTGTTTTTTTTTTTTTTTTTTGAGACGGAGTCTGGCTCTGTCGCCCAGGCTGGAGTGCTGTGGCCGGATCTCAGCTCACTGCAAGCTCCGCCTCCCGGGTTTACGCCATTCTCCTGCCTCAGCCTCCGGAGTAGCTGGGACTACAGGCGCCCGCCACCTCGCCCGGCTAGTTTTTTGTATTTTTTAGTAGAGACGGGGTTTCACCGTGTTAGCCAGGATGGTCTCGATCTCCCGACCTCGTGATCCGCCCGTCTCGGCCTCCCAAAGTGCTGGGATTACAAGCTTGAGCCACCGCGCCCGGCCGATGTTCAGCTGTTGACCTCAGGCATTCCACCTGCTTCACTAAATTATGCACTAAAAGTGTATAATTACACTGTTTGTAATACAAATGATAAATGCTAGAGGTGATGGATATCTTATTTACCGTAATGAAATTTCTACATATTGTATGCCTGAATCAAAATATGCCATATAAGGCATAAATATATACACATACTATATACCCACAAATACTAATAATAAATTTCAATAAGAAAAAAATAGACAGGGTTTAGCGGCTCATGCCTGTAATCCCAGCAGTTTGGGAGGCCAAGATGGGCAGATCACCTGAGGTCAGGAGTACATGACCATCCAGGCCAACATGGTGAAACTCATCTCTACTAAAAATACAAAAATTAGCCAGGCATGGTGGCGCACACCTGTAATCCAAGAACTCCCAGGTTCAAGCAATTCTTTCTCAGGTTCCTGAATAACTGGGATTACAGGCATGTGCCACCATGCCCAGCTAATTTTTGTATTTTTAGTAGAGATGGGGTTTCTCCATGTTGGTCAGGCTGGTCTCGATCTCCTAACCTCAAGTGATTCACCTGCCTCAGCCTCCCAAAGTGCTAGGATTACAGGCATGAGCCACTACGCCCAGCCCATAAAACTTTATATTTAAAAAACCATAAACATTATATTAAAACCTGTCTAAACTAATAAATACACCTGGCCATATTTTAATAATTTTAACTATAATTAATAATTTCTTTCTCTCACATAATGTAGAAAAGCATTACTCTGAAACCCCACCTTATTTTTTATCTTTATTAATTAATTCATTATGATTTTTGGAAAAAAAGTTTTCAGATGTTCTGCACACATGTTAACGTAGGTTAGGCCATTCAAAAGACATTCAAAGCATCAACATTAAGTAATAGGCTAGAATCATACAAATGAGAACATGAACCCCCACCTTATACATTACTTAACTACAAAAAGCCTCTCCACATGTTTTCATCATGCATCTTACATTTTTTTTTTTTTTTTTGAGACTGAGTCTGGCTCTGTCGCCCAGGCTGGAGTGCAGTGGCCGGATCTCAGCTCACTGCAAGCTCCGCCTCCCGGGTTTACGCCATTCTCCTGCCTCAGCCTCCCAAGTAGCTGGGACCACAGGCGCCCGCCACTTCGCCCGGCTAGTTTTTTGTATTTTTTAGTAGAGGCGGGGTTTCACCGTGTTAGCCAGGATGGTCTCGATCTCCTGACCTCGTGATCCACCCGTCTCGGCCTCCCAAAGTGCTGGGATTACAGGCTTGAGCCACCGCGCCCGGCCGCATCTTACATTTTAATGTCCTTACTCTTTTATAGAAAAGATCATACATAATGCCCAACTAATAAAAAACAATAATATCTCTAATGCAGCATCAATTGATCATATGCTTTCACATGTGAATACAATAGGAATAAAATCACAGCATAAAGCAATGTGAAAGCTTTATTACATCATTATTCACTTTTCAAAAAATTTTTTCAAGGAAACAAGTATACTTTCAATGTAATTACAGTGCTTCAAAAATCCACTTTTTTAAAAGTTATGTAGAAATAATTTAACAGCTGTAGCCATGGATTAGTTTTTATACTCAAAATTCTGATTTAAGGCCGGGCGCGGTGGCTCAAGCCTGTAATCCCAGCACTTTGGGAGGCCGAGGCGGGTGGATCACGAGGTCAGGAGATCGAGACCATCCTGGCTAACATGGTGAAACCCCGTCTCTACTAAAAATACAAAAAAAAAAAAACTAGCCGGGCGTGGTGGTGGGCGCCTGTAGTCCCAGCTACTCGGAGGCTGAGGCGGGAGAATGGCGTGAGCCCGGGAGGTGGAGCTTGCAGTGAGCCGAAATCGCGCCACTGCACTCCAGCCTGGGTGACAGAGCGAGACTCCGTCTCAAAAAAAATCGGAAACGTCATAGAAAAAAAAAAATTCTGATTTAGTGTAATGTCTGAACTGTCAGAACCTTAATTATTCTATGGAAAATTCTCTGGTATTTACATAGAATCAATTTTGAATTAGTTTTTCATATTTGCTGCATCTGCAAAAATATATTTTAGTATAAACCCTCTGGTGGTTTTTTTTTTTTTTTTTTTGAGACAGAGTTTTGCTCTCTAGCCCGGGCTGGAGTGCAGTGGCCGGATCTCAGCTCACTGCAAGCTCCGCCTCCCGGGTTGCCGCCATTCTCCTGCCTCAGCCTCCGGAGTAGCTGGGACTACAGGCGTCCGCCACCTCGCCCGGCTAGTTTTTTGTATTTTTAGTAGAGACGGGGTTTCACCGTGTTAGCCAGGATGGTCTCGATCTCCTGACCTCGTGATCCACCCGTCTCGGCCTCCCAAAGTGCTGGGATTACAGGCTTGAGCCACCGCGCCCAGCCAACCCTCTGGTGTTTTCTAAGCTGTAGTTTTTGGAAAAAAAAGTCTTTCCAAATTCATTACATTTGCAGGACTATTCTCAATATAAATTTGCTTGATTCCCTCAAACAAAGCTTGAGCAACTGCTTCAGGGTTTTCCTCTAGTAAAAAATGTGGGCAATAAGATCTGTGACACAAGTAAAGGCACTACTACCCCCTTTATATTCGTAATGGCTGTCTTCAGAATAAATATTCTTCTTCACTTTAAAGGCTATTTTCTGAAACATTTTTTTGACAGTAATTGCACTTAATGCTTTATTAACTATGAACCTTCTTCTGTTGAGTAAGATATAAGTAGGCATTAATGGTTTTTCCATATCCTTTGTACAATTTTTCTCAAGGATAAGAGCTTTCCTGTGAAATATGGTATAAGCACTAATAAAATATTTTGCCACATTCTTCACACTTACAGTTTTGGATGTATGAATTATATTACCTACAATCATGTGTTGACAACCATATAAACACTTTGTCATGTTTTATACATTTCTAGGGTCTCACACTAGTATAATTTATTTTTACGTATAGGGAATTTGGAGGTGTTGGTAAAAGCACTGTCGCATCTTTCAGGTTTGTAGAGTTCCTCTTCAGCATGAATTATCGCCATGTCTCTTAAGAATTAAGAACTTGTAGCCAGGCATGGTGACTCACGCCTGTAACCCCAGCACTTTGGAAGGCCAAGGCAGGTGGATTACCTGAGGTCAGGAGTTCGAGAGCAGCCTGGCCAACATCGTGAAACCCCATCTCTACCAAAAATACAAAGAATTAGCCAGGCGTGGTGTTGGGCACCTGTAATCCCAGCTACTTGTGAGGCTGAGGCAGAAGAATGGTTTAAACCCAGGAGGCAAAAGTTGGAGTGAGCCGAGATCACGCCATTGCACTCCAGCCTCGGTGACAAGAGTGAAACTCCATCTCAAAAAAAAAAACAAGGAATTGAGAAATTGTTATAGGCTTTGCCACATTCTTCACACTTGTAGGGTTTCTGTTTGGTATGAATTATGTGTAATAAGGGTTGAGAACTTCCTTAAAAAGCTTTGTCACATTCTTTATATTTGTAGGGTTTATGTTCGATATAAACTTTCATATTTAGTCAGAGTCGAGGACTGGTTAAAGGCTTTCCCACATTCAACACATTCATAGGGTTTCCCTCCAGTATAAATTATTGTATGCTAATTAAAAGTGGAGGAACATTTAAAAGATTTGTCACATTCTTCACTATGTAGTGTTTTCGTTCAATATGAATTTTCTTATGTTTATTAAGGTCTGAGGACCAATTAAAAGCTTTGCCACATTCTTCACATTTGTAAGGTTTCTCTCCAGTATGAATTCTTTTATGTGTAGTTAGAGTTGAGGATGCAGTAAAGGATTTGCCACATTCTTCACATTTGTAGGGTTTCTCTCCAGTATGCGTTCTTTTATGTTTAGAGAGGATTGAGGGCCAAGTAAAAGTTTTGCCACATTCATTGCATTTGTAGGGTTTCTCTCCAGTATGAATTTTCTCATGTGAAAAAAGGGTTGTGGAATGGTTAAAGGCTTTGCCACATTCTCTACATCTGTAGGGTTTCTCTCCAGTATGAAGTATCTTATGTGTAGTAAGGTGTGAGGATAGGTGAAAGGCTTTGCCACAATCTTCACATTTGTAGGGTTTCTCTCCTGTATGAATTCTCTTATGTATAGTAAGGTTAGAGCAGTGCTTAAAGGATTTGCCACATTCTTCACATTTGTAGAGTTTCCCTCTAGTATGAATTTTCTTATGTGTAGTAACATGTGAGGGGTGCTTAAAGGCTTTGCCACATTCTTCACATTTGTAAGGTTTCTCTCCAGTATGAACTATCTTATGTGTAGTAAGGTCTGTGGATCGGTTGAAGGCTTTGCCACATTCTTCACATTTGTAGGGTTTCTCTCCACTATGGATTTTCTTATGTGTAGTAAGGTTTGAGGACTGCTTAAAGGCTTTGCCACATTCTTCACATTTGTAGGGTTTCTCTCCGGTGTGAATTCTTTTATGTGTAGTAAGGTTTGCAGATTGGTTAAAAGCTTTGCCACATTCTTCACATCTGTAGGGTTTCTCTCCAGTGTGAATTTTCTCATGTGTAGTAAGGGTTGAGGACCGGTTAAAAGCTTTGCCACATATTATACATTTGAAAAGATTTATTCCAGTATGTCTTATCTTATATGTGTTTGAATTTGAAAACTTAGGAAAGACTTTTCCATATTTATCACATTGAAATATTTTTTTCTGGGTAGTTGTCAAACATTGGTTAAGTCCATTATAACCTCTTTTGTGCACCTTATGCTCACCCATGCTTTTACAGCCTTTTTTAAACTGTAAATTGTCATGTCTGCATTTTTCATATCTTCTCAGTATCACTTTTTGGAAAGACTCTTGTATGCTCTTCTCTGGCCAAAAGTCTTGGGCAAAATGAGAACTCATAACTAAAAGGAACAACAAAAACACATTACTTCATTTGCTAGATTCAGATAAATATACTTTACAAATCTAACCTATAAAATTATACAAACTACATAAGCAAGATGATATAGCAAAATACCACCAACTCTAATTTCTTCCTGGACATACAAATGTAATAAAAACATGCTGACAAAAATAAAATTGTAAAAAATTTATAAATGAGTTAAGTGTGTGAAGGGCCCCAGGTGAGCAGAATGCAAATAGCCACATAGAAGAAAAAGAAAGCTCTGTTAGTTACACCCAACACAGCTCTTTCTACTGCCCAGTATAACATTGTGCTTTTAAAAGTAAATTGCTGGTTGGGCATGGTGACTCACGCCTGTAATCACAGCACTTTGGGAGGCTGAGGTGGGTGGATCATGAGGTCAGGAGTTCAAAACCAGCGTGGTCAAGATGGTGAAACCTTGTCTTTACTAAAAATACAAAAAATTAGCGGGCAAGGCAGCGGGCACCTTGAATCCCAGCTACTCGGTAGGCTGCGGGAGAGAATGGCTTCAACCAGGGAGGCAAAGATTGCAGTGAGCCAAGATTGCACCACTGCACTCCAGCCTGGCGATACAGTGAGACTCCATCTCAAAAAAAAAAAAAGTAAATTGTTGGCCAGGCAAGATGGCTCATGCCTGTAACCCCAGACCTTTGGTAAGGCAAGGCAGGTGGATCACCTGAGGTCAGGAGATTGAGATCAGCCTGACCAACATGGTGAAACCCCATCTCAACTAAAAATACAGAAAATTAGCCAGGCATGGTAACAAGTACCTGTAATCCTAGCTACCTGAAGGCTGAAGCAGGAGAATTGCTTCAGCTGTGGAGGCAGAGATTGTAGTGAGCTAAGATTATGCCCCTGCACTCCAGCCTAGGTAAGAGAGTAAGACTCTGTCTCTCACACACACACACAAATGTAAATTGCCAACTCCTGGTTTCTTTTTTTAAAATAAGAAAAATATTGGCACATACATCTTTATTTCTGGTTTCTATGAACTTTTTTAGACACCAGATAATGTCTCCCATAACATAAAATGCTGAAAGAAATAGTGATATACGTTAGAATGACAGTTTGAGTCTGCTGAGTCTAAAGGTAAATGTTACAGAAGCAGAGAAACTTCAGTAACCCAAACAGGGAATGGCTGTAACAAATGATTACTGATTATTAAGAAGAAATATGAATAAGCCGATTTAACTAAACAATAAACACAACATTTTAGATAAGACACATCCTAAAAACATGTTTGAGAAATTCCCAGAATCTCTAGCCAAGACAATTTATTTCAGACGACACAAGGACAAACCTATATTATAAAGATTGGAACAGTTAGCTTTTTGTTAATATCTGAATCTCAATCAAAGATTACAATGTATACAAAATATTCGGGCAACACGGCCCATCAAAAAAGTTATACAATTTTCAAAAGCGACTATAAAAAGTGTATAAAGTAATTTTAAAAATTCAGAATAAATTGAACGGGCCAGGCTTTGAGGCTCATTCCTGTGATTCTAACACATTGGGAAGCCAAGGTGGGAAAATCACATGAGGTCAGGAGTTTGAGACCAGCCTAGCCAACATGATGAAACCCTATAACTACTAAAAATACAGAAATTAGCTGGGTGTGGTGGCATGTGCCTGTATTCCCAGCTACTTGAGAAACTGACACACAAGAATTGCTTGAACCCAAGACGGGAAGGTTGCAGTGAGTGAAGATTGTACCACTGCTGGCCAGGCTGGGCAACAGAGCAAGGCTGTATCCAAAAAAAAAAAAAGGACAGGAACAGTGGCTCAGGCCTGTAATCCCAGCACTTTTGGGAGGCTGGAGTGGGTGGATCATTTGGGGTCAGGAGTTCAAGATCAGCCTGGTCAACAGAGTGAAAGCCTGTCTCTACTAAAAATACAAAAATCAGCCAAGTGTGGCAGCATACACCTGTAATGTCAGCTACTGGGAGGCTGAGGCAGGAGAGTCACTTGAACCTGGGAGGGGGAGATTGCAGTGAACCAGGATCATGCCACGGCACTCCAGCCTGAGCAACAGACTGAGACTCTGTCTCAGAAAATAAATAAATAAATTGGATCTGTTAGAGGTTTTATGTAATCCCCTAGATACCACTAAGAAAATATCTGTCTAGATACACAAAAGAAAATAAGAAAAATAATTGAAAGCATATCAATACAAAAATAAAAAAAAAACCACACAAGATAGAAAGAGAAAAACAAAGATAAAAGAAACAAATAAAACAATTAATAAAATAACATTGGCTAGGCGCAGTCGCTCACACCTGTAATCCCAGCACATCCCAGCAAGGCCAAGGTGGGTGATTCACTGGAGGTCAGGAGTTCAAGACCAGCCTGGCCAAGATGGCATAACTCCATCTCTACTAAAAATACCAAAAATCAGCCAGGCATGGTGGTGGGTGCCTGTAATCCCAGCTACTCAGGAGGCTGAGACAGGAGAATTACTTGAACCCTGGAGGCAGAGGTTGCAGTGAGCCAATATTGTGCCATTTCACTCCAGCCTGAGTGACAGAGCGAGACTCCGTCTCAAAATAAATAAATAAATAAATAAATAATATTAGTAAGGTTTTCTCTTTCAGAAAACTATATATATATATATATATACACACACACACACAAATTATCTTTCCAGTCAAGAAACATACTTTCAATAAGAAGGTTTATTAAAAAATTTTATCAGCCTGACCAACGTGGTGAAACCCCATCTCTACTGAAAATACAAAAATTAGCCAGGAGTGGTGGTGCATGCCTGTAATCCCAGCTACTCAGGAGGCTGAGGCAGGAGAATCACTTGAACAACTGCACTGCAGCCTGAGTGACAGAGCGAGACTTCGTCTAAAAAAAAATAAAAAAATAAAAAAAATTAAAAATCAAGATCCAACTTACTTTTCTACAAGTCACTGAAGATCTAATGACAAAGACTGAAAGTGGCAAGATGGAAGTAGAAATTTCATGTAAATATTAACCAAATGACAGCAGAAGAGGTCAAAATAATATTACAAAAGCTACATCTTAAGTCAAAAACTGTCATATTTTATAAAATGTACTTTAAGTCAAAACTTCAAAAAGACAAAGGACATTAAACAATATATAGATCACCTGAGGTCAGGCATTCAAGACCAGCCTGGCCATCACGGTGAAACCCCGTCACTACTAAAAATACAAAAAAATTAGCCGGGTGTGGTAGCAGGTGCCTTTAATCCCAGCTACTCAGAAGGCTGAGACAGGAAAATCGCTTGAACTTGGGAAGCATAGGTTTCAGTGAGCTGAGATCACACCATTGCACTTCAGCCTGAGCAACAAGAGTGAAAATCTGTCACAAAAGAAAATAAATACATAAATAAAATTATATATATATAAAAAATAGAATGCCTGAGTGGTTTTTTAAAAAGCATTCCATATGCTGCCTACAAGAGACTCATTTTAGCCTTGAGTCAAATAGGCTGAAAATAAAAGAATGAAAAAAAATGTATATTCCATGAGAATAGTAACCACAATTGAGTGATGTGGTCATAATTATATTAGACATAATATGCCTTAAGTGACATACACTGATATTATAGTAAAGTGAGTTGATTTAGCAGGAATCTATAACTGTAATATTTATCTATCTATATATATGTGTGTATATAACATCAGGGCTCCAAAATATATAAAGCAACTATTGACAAAAGTGAAGCAAGAGGCCGGGAGCGGTGGCTCAAGCCTGTAATCCCAGCACTTTGGGAGGCCGAGACAGGGATCACGAGGTCAGGAGATTGAGACCAGCCTGGCTAACACGGTGACACCCCGTCTCTACTAAAAAAAAAAAAAATACAAAAAACTAGCCGGGCGAGGTGGCGGGCGCCTGTAGTCCCAGCTACTTGGGAGGCTGAGGCAGGAGAAAGGCCTAGACCTGGGAGGCGGAGCTTGCAGTGAGCTGAGATCTGGCCACTGCACTCCAGCCTGGGTGAGAGAGCGAGAATCCGTCTCAAAAAAAAAAAAAAAGTGAAGCAAGACATACATGGCAACACAATAATTGCAGACATCAAGACCCAGTTTGCAATAATAAATATAAAATTCAGATGAAAAATAAGAAAGAGAAAACTTAGATAACATTATATACTATATTAATTATTTTGCACATAGAGGAATACTTGAGAGTGCATAATTTATAAAGAAAAAGTTTTATTTGGCTCACAGTTTGTCAGACTGTATAAGTATGTGCCAGCATCTGCTTTTGGTGAGGATTTCAGGAAGCTTAAAATCATGGTGGAAGATAAAGAGTAACTGGACATATTATATGGTAAGAGACAGAGTAAGTGTGAGGTGAAGGACCCAGGTTCATTTTGGGAGGCTGAGGTAAGAGGATCCCTTGGGGCCAAAAGTTTGAGACCAACCTGGGCAACACAGTGAGATCCTAACACTACAAACAAGCAAACAATTAGCCAGACATGGGTAGTGCGTGTCTGTAGTCCTAGCTACTCAGGAAACTGAAGTGAAAGGATCACTTGAGCCCAGCAGGCTGAGGCTACAGTGAGCCAAAATTATGCTATTGCATTCCAGCCTGGGTGACGGTAAGATCTTGTCTCAAAACAACAACAACAAAACAATTTAAAAAGACTAAAATTATACACTGTTTTCTTTTTTGGGGGGGTGGGTGATTAAATGAGCCTTTATAAGAACGTTGTAGCAGTTGTGTTTGAAGGCGGCTGCCCTACAAAAAAAAAAAAAATTTAATTTAATTTAAATCCCTAATTGCATGAGCAGGAAAACCAGGGCTGAAGCTCAACTGGGGCCGGTGGAACCCAGTCATCACGGAGACACACGCATGTAAGTGGGCACGGGGACGCCCTTGCACTGTCATGAAGCCGGCCCAGTGTGCAGGAAACACAGAACGGCTTCTGCCTTTCCTCTCATAGAACCAATTTTTAAAGAGTGGGATGGGAAAGAAGCAAAAATGAAACTAAAAGCAGACCTGATCCTTTTAAAACATTTTTGTAGACGCTAAAGGGAGTTACAAAAAAAAAAAAAAAAAAAGTCTGAAAGCAAATCCTGACAGCAACCCCCAGGTTTAAGGACAGGTTCTAAACTAGACCCAAACGGAAAACCTGAAGTCTGTGCGCAGCGGCTCGCCGCACACCTGGACGGCGCCTCCCGACCTCCACACACCTGTGCACGTTCACCTGCTAAGAACAAGGCCAGGGTGGCTTAAGATTTCGTCCATCGAAATGAATAGAAAAAAGGAAAGAATTTAATAAAATAAACCACAACAGAAAAACCCCGCAACAGTCCCCACTCCAGCTTCCTGCTCTGGGCTGCTGCCGACCGGATCCTCTCCTCCTCCCTTCACGGGCAGCTTCTGGAATCCCTGCTTCTCTGGCTGGGTGTGTTCCTCAGTTTGTTCTTCTGCTAAGTCTGAGAGGTCCGGGGGCGAGGGTCTCCAGAACAAGCAGCAGTGGAGGCGTTCAGCCGGGGCGAGGGCTGCCTCTGTCATCCTGCATCTGTCCGTCAGTCACTGGGGCTGACTGGCCATCCCTGCCAGGGGCTGTGGCACCATAAGCCGCCCACCCTCCAGGGCACGGGGCCAGCGGGACGACGCAGCGCACAACAAAGACCCCAGGGTCTGCACGGTTTACTTTTAACTCCATCATTATGAGGTGATTAAAAAAAAAATCTTTCAACTTATAGATCGCCATGGGAAGGCAGTCAAAGATCGGGAGCCTAAGACGTGGAAAAGCAAAAACAAAACGAAACGCCCCGCTCGGTTCAGAAGCCCGGGGCGCTGGCCTTGCCCATGTGCGTCGCAGTGTCCAGGGTGAGCCGCCCGTGTGCCGGCAGGGGCTGAACAAGGCGGCCGGGAGCAGAACCAGCCCCCAAGGTCCACTTTTCTGCTGGTGTCGGGCAAACTAAAGGGAAAGAGAGAAAGGAAGAAAGCCCACGGGAAAGGTTCCCCAGCGATGATCCTTGTCCGCCTATGAGGCGGCACCAGCCCCCCAACCCTGATGAAACTTTGCAGCCAAGAATTGAGGTCTCGCCTCTGCAGCACGGCCGGTGCTTGCTCTTGGGACGGGCACGGTGTCTTCCCGAGCCAGCGGAGGGTGGTGCAGTGGGTCCTTCTAGACTGGGGGCCAGGTGGGGAAGGAGGGAGCCCGTCTTCCACGGGGCCTGGCTCACACTATTTCCACGTGGCTGACTGGGGGATGGAGCGGGGTGGGATCATGTCCAGGAGGTACTCTCGCTGGCGGTCCACGGCCGAGGAGCTCTTGTGCACCGCCAGGCTTGGGCTGACAAACCCAAGGGTCCCGCCTGTGCTGAGGGGCATCTTCCTCCAGTTGGAGGTGCCGCTGCCCTTGACAGGTTCATTTGGAATGTCTGCCGGTCCTGCTGACCAGGGCTGTGGCCAAGGCTGAGTTCTGCAGTTTGGGTGACTGACTGAACGTGTGCAGGACACCTCGGGGCGTCATGGCCGAACCCTGGGACAGCAGGCTAAAGGCCTGTAGCACAGCCCCGTTACTCTAGTCGCAGGCCTCTCCTGAGCGGAACGCCAACCTATGCCGGAGTTTTATGACCTGCTTCAGCGTGGGATGTGGGGCGGCCGCGGCCTCGGCCTTGGCCTGGGCCTGTGCAGCAGAGGCTGCGCCCTGCTGCAGGAGCCGCTGCTCAATCTCCTGCTCCTGCTGCAGCGCCTTCACAAAGGCGGCCTTCAGCCGGCTGGTGTGCTCCACCTTGAGCGCCTTCTTCTGGTTGGTCGTTATGCAGTTCTCACACATGATGGCGCCGCTCTTCTCCTCCCACCAGCGGCACATGAAGTCCATCTTGCAGTGTGCACACATTTAGGGCTCCCGGGACAGCACAGTGGCGGCCAACATCCTGCCCGCTTGTGTCTCCAGTAGGTTCTGCACCACCTCCTCCAGGCTGACCAGGTAGATGAACTCACTGTTGGGGGCGCTGGGCAGAAAGTTCATCTCCGGGGCTGGGGGCTCGGGTGGGGGGATCTCCAGTAGCGTCTTCTCCAGCTGTTTGCGCAGCGCCAGCTTGGCGGCTGCCTGTTGGCTTGCTGAAGACTCGGTGGAGGTGACCACAGAGGCCACGCTAGTGGGGGTGGAGTTGGCCTGAACGTAGGAGGCTGTCCTCCCCTTCAGTGATGCTGGGGTGGGCTGTGGGATGTTGATGAGCAGGCTGGTGTTGGGAACACTGGCAATGCGGATGAGGCCCTGCTGGACGATCCTCTGTCCCTGAATCTGCACACTGGGCACTGGTGCCGGGGGGCCAGGAGGGGCGGTGGGCCTGTGCTGGAATGTTGCATAATGCTATGGATATGCTGGGGCCCCCTGACCAGCGGGGTCATGACCACCTGCGAGTTCTCCTGCGGCCCCAGCTTCAAGGACACCTGCTGCCCACCTCGGACCAGGGGCGGGGGTATGACACTGCCAGGCATCCGAGCTGAAGAGATCTGGAGTGACGGCTTGCCAGCAGGAATGTTCTGGGTGCCCCGAACAAGCAGCGGAGGGGTGGTCACGGCGCTCCAGACACAACCTGCGGGCTTCTGGGCGGTGGCTTCCTTTTGTATTTGACTCGTCCACAACTTTTTCAACAAAACGAGTTTTGCTTCTTCTAACCTCAACTCTTCTTTCAGCTGCTTGAACATCCTTTCTCGTTCTTTCGGGTTGCTTTTCATGAGAGCCTCGGCGCTAGTCTCCTTCAAGGCCACCGTGATCAGCCCATTCTCTCTCGGGCTGGAGGGCTGCTCGTTGTGGGAGAGTACAATCACGTCGGGTAAGGGGGGTCTTCTCTCAGATTTCATGTCACTGTGTGAGGAGGGCATGTCCACGGGTCCATCGCCCACCAGACCTTCGCCTCTGCCCATGGCCACCGTCGTGGCCCCTGTTGCCCTCAGCAATCCTTAGGCTGGACCCGCTCCCGGCTCAGGTGTCACCCTTATGTCTCTGTCAGTGTTTAAATCTGAAGCCAACAACCCTCTCTCCGTTTTTATTTTCTTGCTCTCCGCGTCGTCCTCTGTTGGGTCCAGTTCAAGCGCTCGTTTCTGACTCCGTTTTTGGCATGCTTCTTCGGTCATTCTGAACTGGCTTCGCGGTATGGGGTGCTGGTCCTACCAGTTGGTCATGGCCACAGTGATGTCAAAAGGCTACCTACTTGAGACGACGTGCTGACCAACCGGGCCGTGGGTCGGCCAGGCCCTGGGCAGCGCGCTGGTTAGTGGGGCTGCGGGTCCGGGGTCGCCCGCGGGGCCGGGTGGTGTTGGGGCCGGGGGCGCTGGGCCACGCGTGCTTGTTCTACCTATGGGGCCGCCCAGGTCCGCCACGCTCGCTCATCTGTGCTCGCTCAGCCTGTCTGCTGGCCCGCCAGCGCCACCGGCCAGATAATACGCCCCGGGGCCGCACACATGGAGCCGGGCGCCGGTGTCACCGCCCGGGACATGCGCACCAGGTCAGTGCGCTCGGCCCGCGGTCCCCAAAACACCAGGGAGCTCTTACAGGCGATGCCACCCGCCCGCGCCCAGCTGGGCAGGGCCTTACACTGTGCTTTCTAACAAAAACTGAATGAAACTAGGAATTAAAAGCAAAAGTCAGATGGCAAATTAAAAAAGATGTGAATATAAAACACACTCTTCAACATATTCTTGCTCAGCGGTCAAAAAATTTCATTGTTCAAATCTGTCAATACAACCAACGGTTAAAAGCTGTAGTATCAACACTGATAAAATAAAGTTGGATTATTTCCTTGAATGATACAAAAAAATATTTTAAATAAAATACTTAGACAAAATGAACTAACAAATCTTTTAGAAAAAATACCACAAAAAGCCGGGCGCGCTGGCTCACGCCTGTAATCCCAGCACTTTGGGAGGCCGAGGTGGGTGAATCATGAGGTCAGGAAATCGAGACCATCCTGGCTCACACGGTGAAACCCTGCCTCTACTAAAAATACAAAAAAATTAGCCGGGCGTGGTGGCGGGCGCCCGTAGTCCCAGCTACTTGGGAGGCTGAGGCAGGAGAATGGCATGAACCCCGGAGGCGGAGCTTGCAGTGAGCAGAGATTGCGCCAGCGCACTCCAGCCTGGGCGACAGAGCAAGACTCTGTCTCAAAAAAAAGAAAAGAAAAAATACAAAAAAAAAGACATGACATTGGTCTTGGCACCATTTTCTTAGATACAACATTAAATGTATGAGCAACAAATAAAAGAACAGAAAAGTTTACACTATATTTCAAAATTTCTGAAAGAAAAAATTTCAAGAGTGACAACGTCCCTTAGAAAGTGGCTGAAAACATTTGCATATTACTTGTTAGAGGAGTTAGTATTCAAAATATATAAATGACTCTTTAAACAGTAAAGTTGAATAACTTGATTTAGAAATGGACAAACAAAACTTTTCTCAAAAAAACACACAAATGGAAAAATGCACTTGAAATGACACACAAAATTACTAATTTGTAGAGAAATGAAAAAAAGAAACATGATAACATACAAAATCACCTCACACCCATTAGAATGGCCACTATAATTTTTTTTAAATACACCAAATCTGTTGATGATGCAATAAAAATGAAACCCACGTTGACTGCTGGTGGAAAATAACTTTGCAGTCATTATTTTAAAATGTTATAAATGTTCCTCATTTATAAATCTATATCCAAAATACATAACACAGGCCAGGCGCAGTGGCTCAAGCCTGTAATCATAGCACATTGGGAGACCGAGGTGGGCAGATCAAATGAAGTCAGAAGTTCAAAATCAGCCTGGCCAACATGGTGAAACACTGTGTCTACTAAAAATGCAAAAACTAGATGGGCGATGTCATGTGCACCTAATCCCAGGAACTTGGGAGGCTGAGGTAGGAGAATTGCTTGAACTCAAAAGGCAGAGGTTGCAGTGAGCCGAGATCACATGACTACACTCCAGCCTGGGTGACAGCATGAGACTCGATCTCAAAAAAATAAAAATAAAAATAACAAACAACAAAAGAAACAAAATATGTAAGACAGGACCTGGAAGACACATTTGAAAATCCATGTTTATTTTACCAGTATGCACAAAAGTCAAAAGGCTGAAGCAACCCAGATGTCTCTTGATTTATAAACATACCAAAAAATGTAACATATACATATGATGGAAGATTATTCCACTTTAAAAAGAACAATCTTGTCACATTTTAAGATGAACATTGAAAATATGTCACCTGGCCTGTAATCCCAGCACTTTGGGAGGCCGAGACGGGCGGATCACGAGGTCAGGAGATTGAGACCATCCTGGCTAACACGGTGAAACCCCGTCTCTACTAAAAAATACAAAAAAACTAGCCGGGCGAGGTGGCGGGCGCCTGTAGTCCCAGCCACTCGGGAGGCTGAGGCAGGAGAATGGCGGGAACCCGGGAGGCGGAGCTTGCAGTGAGCTGAGATCCGGCCACAGCACTCCAGCCTGGGCGACAGAGCAAGACTCCGTCTCAAAAAAAAAAAAAAAAAAAAAAAAAGAAAAGAAAATATGTCACCTGAATTAAACCAGTAACAAAATTATGGATACTGTATGATTCCACCTACATGAGGTATCTTTATTTATTTATTTCTTTTTGAGATGGAGTTTCACTCTTGTTGACCAGACTGGAGTGCAATGGCACAATCTTGGCTCACCACAACCTCCACCTCCCAGGTTCAAGTGATTCTCCTGTCTCAGCCTCCCAAGGAGCTGGGATTATAGGCATGTGCCACTATGCCCGGCTAATATTTTTGTATTTTTGGTACAGACAGGGTTTCTCCATGTTGGTCAGGCTGGTCTCAAACTCCTGATCTCAGGTGATCCGACTGCTTCGGCCTCCCAAAGTGCCAGGATTACAGGCATAAGCCACCGCGCCCAGCTATATGAGGTAGCATAAGTAGTCAAAAATCATAAAAACAGAAAGTTGAAGGTTTGTCTGTCAAGGGCTGGGGAGAGGGTAAAATGAGCAGTTCTTACTTAATGGAATTAAGTTTTAGTTTTATAAGATGTAAAGTTTCTAGAAGTCTTTTGCATAACAATGTGAATATACTTAACATGCCTGAAATGAACAACATTTTTTTGAGACAGGATCTTACTCTGCAGTGTAGTGGCACAAATTTGACTCTCTCTCAATCTCCCAAGTACCTGGGACCACGGCTGCATACCACCATGCTTGGCTATTATTAATTTTTTTTATAGAGAGGGGTCTCCATATGTTCCCCCAGGCTGCTCTCAAACTTTTGGGCTCCAAGGATCCTCCTGCCTTGGCATGGCAAAATCCTGGGATTACAGATAAGAGCCACAACCATGCCTGGCCCTGAAATGTACACTTCAATAGATTTAAGACAGTAAATTTTATATTATGTGTTTTTAAAACAATTTTTTAAAGAAAAACTGAAACAAATACAGAATTATAAATCCTGTTGAAAATTACCTTCAAATCACAAAGTGTTTTTCTCACAAAAGGAAGTAAATATTCATCATTAAACACATGGAAAAAATAAAACTATCTCAATGACTGCTCACTTAAAATTACCATCGAAAATCAGCTAAGAAAGAATATAAGAGAAGCCACAACTAAAATTGGTGTCATATTTATAGATAAACACGCATACATATGTAATCTGATTGTAATAAACATGCATAATTTATTTTTTTTATTTATTTATTTATTTTGAGACAGAGTCTCACACTGTTGCCCAGGCCGGAGTGCAATGGTGTGATCTCGGCTCACTGCAACCTCCGCCTCCTGAGTTCAAGTGATTCTCCTGCCTCAGCCTCCCAAGTAGCTGGGACTACAGGAACCCACCACCACACCCAGCTAATTTTTTTGTATTTTTAGTAGAGATGGGGTTTCACTATGTTGGCCAGGCTAGTCTCAAACTCCTGACCTCATGATCCACCTGCCTCAGCCTCTCCAAGTGTTGGGATTACAGGCGTGAGCCACCGGGCCCAGCAATTTATCTCTTAATTAAACCTCAACTTGACTTAAATGTACAAACAGAATTGCAAATTTTCTAAAATTATAATATAAAAGTAAAACCAAGACACAATAAACTGATGTTAAGAAACCTACACTAAGGCCAGGCACAGTGACTCACTCCTGTAATCCCAGCTCCTTGCAAAGCTGAGACATGAGAATTGCTTGAACCTGAAAGGACATTCAGTCTGTCCAAAAATAAAATGGGAATCACAACTACCCAAGCCCCTGTACCAAGCCAACTAAAGGTGGGCCCTAGTGCAGACCCAGCAGTCTTGTGACCAAGCTACAACCCCTTTGCACTAAAAATTCACAGTGTATCTCATCACCCTAAGGGCCCAATAAAAGAAGATCTTTACCTTCTAAAATCAGTTTATGAAAACTTGAAGAGGTGTTTGCTCCATCAAATTTAGATACCAATACAAAACTATATTGTGCCCATTGTCGATGCTTCTTTTTTTCTTTTCTTTTTTTTTTTTTTTTAAATTGAGATGGAGTTTCGCTCTTGTTGCCCAGGCTGGAATGCAATAGTGTGATCTCAGCTCACTACAACCTCTGCCTCCCAGATTCAAGTGATTCTCCTGTCTCAGCCTCCCAAGGAGCTGGGGTTACAGGTGCATGTCACCACACCCGGCTAATTTTTGTATTTTTAGTAGACACGGGGTTTCATCATATTGGTCAGGCTTGTCTCGAACTCCTGACCTCAGGTGATCCACCTGCCTTGGCCTCTCAACGTGCCTGGATTACAGGTGTGAGCCAGGGAGCCCAGCCAATGCTTCTATTTTAATGTAGTACTGGAAGTATGTGGCAGAAGAATTAGTCAAAGAAATTTTTAAAAAACCATTGAAATTGAAAAAAAAAAAAAAAGTAAAAAGTTGCTGTTTGTAGATCATACAATCATATATTTAAAAAACCATAAATGGTACATTAAACCCTATCTAATAAATACAGTCAGTAAATTAGCAAAATATAAAATTAACATACAAGTATATGTATGGTTTCAAACACCTTTTTTTTTTTTTTTTGAGAAGGAGTCTAGCTCTTTTGTCCAGCCTGAAGTGCAATGGTGTGATCTCAGCTCACTGCAACCTCTGCCTTCCAGGTTCAAGCGATTCTCCCTGCCTCAGCCTCACGAGTTGCTGGGATTACAGGCATGCACCACCATGCCCAGTTAATTGTTTTATTTTTAATAGAGACAGGGTTTCTCTGTGTTGGTCAGGCTGGTCTCAAACTCCCGACCTCAGGTGATCAGTCTCCCAAAGTGCTGGGATTACAGGTGTGTTCTAGTACTTTGGGAGACCGCCCCTGGCTATGGTTCAATACACTTAAACTGCGCCCAGCTACAGTTTCATACACTTAAACTATCTGATAAAATAGAGAAAAAAATCTTATTTACTATAGCATTAAATAATACATTTCTGAGAAAAAAATTAACCAAGGATGTAAAAACCCCTTACAATTAAAAAAAAAATCAATGAAAAAAGGGAAGATCAAAATAAATTTTTAAAAATTTTATGTCTTTGGATTGAAAGAACAAATATTAATAAAGTGCCATATTATCCAAAGTGATCTATAGATTCAACACACTTCCTATCAAAATTGCAGTAGTATTTTTTTCACAGTAATGGAAAATTCAATTGTAAAATTTACATGAAATTAAAATAAACGTTGACTAGCCAAAGCAATCTTGAGGAAAAGGAACAAAGCAGAAGAATATCATACTTACAATTTCAAACTATATTTGAAGACTTTATAGTAATAAAAACAGAATGGACTGTGCAGAAAAATAACAAAAAAAAAAAATGCAACAGAAACTACTACTCTCACGCATTTCAGACCTGATGCAAAAAGAGGACTTAAAAAAAATAGTTTTAGTTTCTCAATATTATACAGATATTTGTGTGTCCCCAAAACAATGGAAAAGCAGACAGATTGTGAAGTCTCTTTCTTCTTATTTATTTATTTATTTTTTTTGGTGAGATGGAGTCTTGCTCTGTTGCCCAAGCTGGAGTGCAATGGCATGATCTCAGCTCACGGCAACCTCCACCTCCCAGGTTCAAGTGATTCTCCTGACTCACCCTCCCAAGTAGCTGGGATTACAGGCACCCGCCACCACGCCCAGCTAATTTTTGTATTTTTAGTAGAGATGGAGTATCACTATGTTGGTCAGGCTAAGCGCAAACTTCTGACCTCATCTGATCCACCTGCCTTCACCTCCCAATGTTCTGGGAGTACAGGCATAAGCTACCACGCCCAGCCCACGCAGTCTCTTACATGCCATGAAGAGGACTTTGGCTCTCACTGTGAACTTGAAGGAAGCTCACCAAAGGAGAAGTAGAATTCTTAGAGAATTTAAAAGCATAAGACAGAAGATGCCCTTTTGTGGGAGCAAAATTAAAATACAGCTGCCCAGAAACTATTTCCTTTGGAACACGGCTTCCCGATTCACATTTTAAAGACTGGCTTTCTCTTTGACATTGGGACGTCTTATCTGTGTCATCTGTTGTATTCATTTTCACTCGCACCTACCTGGGGGTTTGGCAATCATCTCATGTCTCTCCATAGGTTTTTTTCCTTGCTCCAGACAGGTAACCAGGTCTGGCTTAGAGACAACAATACCTGTTTTATTAAAAATAAGTAACATGAATCTTGCTCATATACTCCAATTACAAGCTAGTAATGTACTCAGCAGAGATGTCATAAAACATTCTAGTAAATTAACACCAAAATAATAATTTATAACAGAAATTTCTAAATATTTAGAAAATACTTTCAATTTATAGGTTTCTTAATTTTACTATCTGGTACTACTGAATCAAAAATTGGTGATGGCAATTAGATTTTCAGGTGGGGGCAACAATATTTTATGCCACTAAATTTCTGGAATTACCACTAATTTAGAGTGAAGAATACAGCTCAACTCAGGAATGTGGAAAGTTTGGATTAAGATTAAACATGTTGAAGAAATTATTTTCTAAATAAACAAATTCGGAAGATTTTCTGGAAAAAGGGGATCTGAAACTCTTTTATGCAAAGAATAAATGACTAAAAAACATTCTACAAAAAAGAGAAATAAAATCTTTAGGGTATATTATTAATTAGGTACTCAAGTTATCCTCACCAAGGAAGACCAGGTTTCTGTAGTTCTCTAACATCACATCCCTATATAAATTCCGCTGTGCAGTGTCCAGGCAATGCCACTCCTCCAGAGAGAATTCTATGGCCACATCTCTAAATTGCAATGGTCCCTGAAAAACACACACACACACACATATTTACTAAATAGCCATGAGTGGAATTTTTAATTTGACTCAAGGTGAAATTAGAGAGTAAAGAGAACTGGTTCTGACTCATAGGACTGCCTAAAATTATCCAATAAAATATTTTTAAACACAAAAATATTCTCTAATGTATTCTCTTTTTTCTTTTTTTTTTTTTTTTTTTTTTTTTGAGACGGAGTCTCGCTCTGTCGCCCAGGCTGGAGTGCAGTGGCCGGATCTCAGCTCACTGCAAGCTCTGCCTCCCGGGTTTATGCCATTCTCCTGCCTCAGCCTCCCGAGTAGCTGGGACTACAGGCGCCCGCCACCTCGCCCGGCTAGTTTTTTGTATTTTTAGTAGAGACGGGGTTTCACCATGTTAGCCAGGATGGTCTCGATCTCCTGACCTTGTGATCCGCCCGTCTCAGCCTCCCAAAGTGCTGGGATTACAGGCTTGAGCCACCGCGCCCGGCCCTCTAATGTATTCTCTAACTCTGAGAAAAAAGAGCAGCACAAGATCCACAACATCAGTTTATATATGATATTTTTCTAGATAATAGAGTATAAAATTAAGGCCATGAACATGTACATTTTTGAGTGCTATATTTGCATCATATGGAATGAGTTGTGAATATTTTTCAGATGCAAAAGACATCTTCAGTTAGAAGATACCTCTCAAATTTTAATATACACAATAAGCTGAAAACTGTTGTGCAGGGTTTTGTTTTTTAAATTCCAGAAGATCTGGCATAAAGTCTGACTTTTTGAATTTCTAAAGAGCCCATCTCTAATGCAAATGGTTTTGGCCCAAGAACGGTATTTTGTCAAACATCCAGTAAATGGAAGAGCCTGTGTTTTTCCCAGTTTTTCTGGCCTGTAAACAAAGATAAGAACCTTCATTTTCCAAAGAAAAGTATGTAGCAAAAAAGAGAAAAAAGGACAGCTGCCAGATTAAATGGGATGCTTTATGCACATCAGCTGCATAAAAATACTTAATAATGAAGAGAAAAATAATTAACTCTATTGTAAAAAAATCTATCAGAGAGCCATGTCACCAAGTGAATCATTAACCATTAACTGCACTAGGACAAATTTTTCTGATGTGCTAATGCACATCACAGCATCACCGCTGAAATAGTCCTCCCAAAGAAAGTAAATAAAATTCTGAATTTAGGCCGGGCGCGGTGGCTCAAGCCTGTAGTCCCAGCACTTTGGGAGGCCGAGACGGGCGGATCACGAGGTCAGGAGATCGAGACCATCCTGGCTAACACAGTGAAACCCCGTCTCTACTAAAAAATACAAAAAACTAGCCGGGCGAGGTGGCGGGCGCCTGTAGTCCCAGCTACTCGGGAGGCTGAGGCAGGAGAATGGCATAAACCCGGGAGGCGGAGCTTGCAGTGAGCTGAGATCCGGCCACTGCACTCCAGCCTGGGCTACAGAGCAAGACTCCGTCTCAAAAAAAAAAAAAAAAAAAAAAAAAAAATTCTGAATTTAACCATAAAGAAACATGTTTTATGCTAACTTCAAAATACAGATAACTCCTATGTTCTATAATTTTTAGTAGAAATTTTAAGTAGGCTTCATTTAGCACCCTAGAGAGCAGGTATCTTAATTTTTTTTCCCAGAAATTTCTGGTTAATAACTGCCATCCCATTTAAATAAGCTTTTCCTTAATCTTGTTCGGCATAGAGCTAATGGAACACATAGATGGAGCCTCAACATTACGTTTTCCATCTTTACTAGGGACCACAGTTTCCCCCAATAGAAATCTTGAGTATCCACATCTTTCCATGTTCAACAGCCACAAAGGGAGCACTTTTAATATTGCAGATCATAAATTATTGCTGAGAATCCTGCATGGCATATAAGAAGCTATGATGTAGCGAATGTAGAGGAGGCTCTAAGGTATAGAAAAGAAATATTTTACAGAGACCCTTGACTATCATAAGAATTTTAAGAAGTATTTAAACCAAACTCATTAGAAAAAAACCAAAAGTAGAGAAATAAATGTTTGTAAATACTAAATGCATAGCATTTGAGGAGGCAGAGTGAATACAGGTCTTGATCTGAGACAGAAAAGCCACTTTTTTTCTTTCTCCTGCTTCTCTGGAATTCCTTCTCAGATGAGATTCTCTGGACAAATTATACCTGTATCTTGAGAGTATGTCCTTAAAAGTGTCAGCACCACCTGTTTACCTGGTAGCATGACATCAAATGGCAGGAAAAAAAAAAAAAGAGAGAAAGTCCACCCATTTCTGTCCTTTAAAACAGAAGAGATTCAGGAACAATAAGCTGCTTCATGAAGATAAAAATATAAGTTTCGGCCGGGCGCGGTGGCTCAAGCCTGTAATCCCAGCACTTTGGGAGGCCGAGAGGGGCGGATCACGAGGTCAGGAGATCGAGACCATCCTGGCTAACACGGTGAAACCCCGTCTCTACTAAAAAAATACAAAAAACTAGCCGGGCGACGTGGCGGGCGCCTGTAGTCCCAGCTACTCGGGAGGCTGAGGCAGGAGAATGGCGTAAACCCGGGAGG